>NC_031999.1:49748109-49772933 GCF_001879085.1 Nicotiana attenuata | reverse complement strand
GAATAATTATGTATGGGTTCCAGGCTCGATATTGGAGTTAATTTTACAACATATATTAATTTGTTACTTTTGTAAGTTTATTGTTATAAATTAAATAATTAATTTTGTAAAGTGTAATCTAAAAGGCTCTACTACGCTAAAAGGCTCTATATTTTACTACGCTAAAAGACTCTATATTTTACTACAGTAAAAGGCTCTATATTTTACTACACTAAAAGGCTCTATATTTTACTACGCTAAAAGGCTATTTATTTTACTACGCTAAAAGGTCACTATTACATATAAAAACAACTAACATAAAATACAAATACGAACAACAAACAAAATAAATAATATTAATTTTTTATTTAACCAAATAAAAATATAACATTAACAATACAAATAATTTATCAAATTTTAATAGTTTTTTTTACCAAAGCTAATAAATCAATCCGGGTATAAATAAGATACAAATTTAAACACAAACATAACACAAATTAACATGGAAACACATTAAACAATACAAATATGCATGTACTATACAAGTTTCGACATAAACAAAATCGAAATATCTCGATTTAAGTTTTTTGAATTTGATTGAAATCGAATTTTTGCACCCGAAAGAAGGAATAAAAAGCTTGTCTTGTGTGTGGGACCTACACTCCTTGCTCTTTAGGTGACGGGTGGGGCCGGAAATTTTTTTTTTTATTAAATTGACGGGGGGGGGGGGGGGGTACCGAGGTTTTGGACAGAAGGATTTTTTAATGGTGGGGGGGATTCTGTCGTTGTCCAAGGAAGAAGAAGGGTTATATTTTGTTAAGGCAATTCGCAGTAGTATACTGCGAATTAGTAATACGCAGTATACTACTGCGAATAGCTTTAACAAAAAAAAAGCTGGGCCCATCTCTTAAATGAAACGCAGTACTATACTGCGTTTAAGTAATGCGCAGTATAGTACTGCGAATAGCTTAAAAAAATAATTTTTTATTAATTCGTAGTACTCTACTGCGAATTAGCTTAACGGCTAAATTTCCGTTAAGTCAATTCGCAGTATAGTACTGCGAAGTGCCTATTTATGTATCTTTTTTTTTTAGCATTAAAAATGTACTTTTTGTCCAAAAAAGCATCAAAAAAGTTTCGAACTCTTCTTTTGGGTGCTTTATTAATACTTAAAATGTTTTTAGATAGCGGGGGATTGCTAGGTGAAAGGATCACTGCACAAGGTAGAAGAACCTTCTTTTTGTTTTTTTATAACGGTGGTGTCCAGGCCAGCTTGTGCGCACCTCGACTAATTATACGGTATACCTGCCACCTCCCACAAACAATAGGTACCAAGTAAGTTTATCTACCAAGGCTTGACTAGATGGAAAGAAATCACCTAATCTCTCCATTTCAATTTAGATGAGGTAGTTTGATTCGATATGGAGTTTAAGAAAAAAGAACAAGACTTTTGAAACTTGTGGTGTTAAAAGCTTAAGGAATAAAAACTTTGTGGGGCCATGACATTATATTTGTGTGGTTATAAAAGCTTCCCATTAAGGGTAAAATGGATAAAATAAAGAGTTTAAAGTTGAATTATTTCCAAATTTAGAAATATGTATTTATTTTGGAACAGACTAAAAAGGAAAGTACCTCATTTAATTTGAAACAGAGGGAGTAATATTTTTTGTCTCCATTGAAATTCGAACCAGAAACCTTCTCACGCAAGGTAGAAGAATCCTTCTTGTGATGTCGCTCAGTTCTGTTCATCGAAATTTCAAATAAACGTTGATTTATCAATATTTACTAAAGTACCATCTCATTGTGTATTTGTGTTGAGTACACACTACACACTAAGGATGATATCTTTTGGTCGGTATGAAGATGATTTTTTTTTCTTACGGATGGTGAGAATGATGCCTGTTTTCATACTTCAACAGTGAAAAGTGTTCCAAAAAATTAATACTACATTAATTAGCAAGAAGAACTATGACTATGCTTATAATTTAGAACTGCGAGAAATCCATTGTAGAAGAGATACAATCGACACTCTGATGAGTCGTTCGTAACCTTTTATTCCTTATAGAAAACATCATTTTTAAACAGCATAGTTGCATAGCAGAATCTCTCTCTTGCACATGGTTTCTATTTTGTTTTTCTGGTATAAGTAAAGCTTAAAGAAGACTTAGCTTAGAATTAAGCAATGACTTACTGTGGAGTATATCTCAACGTAAAACTCAGAATAATCATTGAGTGCGGACACCAAAATCAGAATATACTTAGTATTCTCTATGTTTAGCTAGGAGCAATACTGTGATTTTCAGTGAAATCTTATCATTTTGATCCAATCTAAATTACGTGTATGGAGAAACTAGAGAGGACCTTCTCCAGGGAGAAACAGAACTGGAACCAAAATTATCCGCATTCTGTATTTGCACCAAGCACCATGATTAAGTAATATGTATCCTTATTTTAATTTGTAACACATGTAGTAAATTTATTAATTTAGCATAAATACTAGCTGCAGGAAAGTATGTTGTAACCCCTGAATAACCAAATGTCTAAAAGAGAATAGTATTGCAGTTAAATAATTGGACTATACGTGGAATTTAAATCTGCCAATTAAACTACATAAACCAAATTAACTAACTAATTACATGTAAAAGATATTTATTTTATATCACCTGACACTTAACTATATCACCAAAAAAGAAAAAATAAAAAATAAAAAATAAAAATCAGAGGAAGAAGAGTCAAGATTATACACCTAGCTACTACAATCCAAAAGTGCAACTTGAGTATTAATTTTTGGTCCCAAACATCATTCCATGTTACATGCTGTAAGAATAGACGTCCACGATGGCTAAAAGCAATGAAAAGAAAATGAGAGCTAAATTAGTTAACGTGTTATAAATAGAGTTCTATTTATGGTGAATGTCTATATTTAGAGAGATTTTAGGGTTTATTACTTGGTGGCTAAGTCACTTTTTCCCTATAAATAGAGGGTTCTATTCCATTGTAACTCATCCTAAATCAATAAGAATTCTCTCTCTCTACTTTTCTCTGTAATACTCTTCTTCTTCTTTTATTGTTTCATAACACGTTATCAGCACGAGACTCTAACCAATTGAGTAGAAGCTTTGGGATTGAGCATAATGATTGTCAATTATTCCATGAACTTCCTTCATGATTAAATTCTGGATTTAAGGTAAGTATTTTACTTTATTTTTCTCTTTTAAATTCTTGAAATTCTATAATTTGATGTTATATACAAGCAAAGACAAGAAAGTTTGATTATAACTCTAATGGAGTTTGTAAGAAATTATAACCACCTGAAGTGGTAAAAATTTCTATGTCTTGCCATGATCAAATTCATGTATGATTATGGGCACAAAAAGTGGAAACCCGTCCCATTGAATTTGCTCCATTCTCATTCCCTTAAGAGAATGTGATAGCAGTATGTGATAAGTCTGAAAGAGGACAAAATTATCACTATGAATGTATCAATGGATGTGGACGTGGCAATAGACGAAATTATAACCGTCATCATTGTGATAATGAGAATAATAAGGATTCTCAAAATAATCCCCCACTTGTGAAAATATTTGTCATCGATTTGACATGAGATTTTATAAAGCACATATAGATGATTATGGTCCGTTCATGATGCGAATGTGACAATATCTGATTTATGAATACATATTCATTCTTCAAAGAATATGAACGTGCTAGTGGTAGTGAATATACCGCACTCACCTCTAAAAGGAGGTTTGAGATGATATAAGAAAATAATGTCATTATTATGACATGAATGGTCATTGGTCACGTACCTATTGTACGCCAAAATATTTTGGCATTGTGATTGTTAAAAGACAACGGTAATGCAAGAAACAGATCTTGCATATAATTTTGACCATGACTATAATGGTATAACTTTCTCTTTAAAGAGATATTCACCATATGGATGTTGATGAATATGTGGTACTACAAAATTAATTGAGAACTCTGCAAGAGTCAATTATACTATTTTGGAGAAATACAATTGATTACCAATAAGGTATTGTGTTTTAGTAAGTTTCAAAGAAACTTATTCAGTTTCCAAAGTATATGCGAAAGCGGTTGATTATATTGAGACTATAAATAAAGGAAATATTTAATATCTTCTATTACTACAACTTGTAGCGGGGTAATATGTATGTAAAAAGCTACCCGCTTTATTCTCCAGTTTGTACTACACAAATAAAAGAATGCCACAATAAAGAGAAGTTTATTGATATAAAAACCCATATCATAATAAACTTGGAGTTTATTGATAATTGCACACGTCATGGTGTAAATCTGAAGTTTATCAATATTGATAATTTATTCAGTTGGCATAATTGGTTTACCCATATCAATTTAAGTATGATGTGCAAAAATAAAAGAGAATTCACATGGGTAAATATTAAAGAACTAGAAAGTTCATTACAAATTCTCTTACATTGCTTGTTCTCATCAATTAATAGATCAACTAAAATTGGGATTGGATCCCATGAATGCTGGAAATATCAAAGGTGAATATGGGCCCATTCACCTGCCATGTATACCACATAAGATGCACCTATGAGATGGTTACATGTGCGATTATTAATAACCCGCAACATGGTGTTTTGCGAGGTAACTTGCTCAATAATTTAATTTCGAGCATAATTTNAAAATGATTTATTAAGTGCCTCTACTTAATAGCCAAACAATTGCTTATGAGAACAAAGTTATCTATATCAGTTTGATATACGTTATATACCAAAGTATATTATTTTCTCCCCTCACAAGTGGTTCAGGGTCAGGAACCAAATAATTCCATCTTATTATTATTGATGTGCGGTGTAGATTTTGATTAACACCATAACGCACAAAGGTGGATTCTCAAAGTTGAGGTACCAATTTAGTTTTTCTAACATGAGGGGGAGACATGATAAACAGTTGAGAAAAAGTTACATGGAATGAATTATTATTTATACATCTCGATCCTCGAATAAGATAATATGAACTTGAAGTTCATAAAGGATAATTCATCTGCAATATATTGCAAAGCATGCCGGACGCATTTGCTGACCCAAAGAAAGTAACTATATTCTCATTGCAAATGCTCCTATTAAGTCCTAGAAGGACAAAGTCTATGGTAAGCTTAAAGCGTATAGACGATCGGTTTCAAATAAACTTCTTGATAAAGAAGATGAGCAAATGATCAAAATGATCATAATAAAGGAGGCAAGTGATCTAGAAGATCACATGACATAACACTTCATAAAATCTCATGAGAGATTCAGGTACCTGAATATATGAATGAAGAGATCTCTATGTTATGTCTTTATGAAAAATAAGGAGGTTGGAACCGATATAAAATGTTTGTCGACGACATCTATAATAGCGCTAAATATATATGAGGATCTTAAGTCTGGAGAAACAATTCAAGTAGAATTTGGTTTCATATGAAAGACATGTAGTTTTGAACATATAGTTCAAACACTTGAAAGTATAAAGTCAATGATATGTGCAATCAGTTTTCGATATCTTATATGTCTAGCATGACATGGAAATTTGATATGCATCTAAAGTCTATTATATGACTTATATGACTTAACTTATATGGCAATCCTTGAAGGATTTAAATCGCTTAAAGCATATACAATTCTTGGTCCTGAAGTACCATATCCTAAATGCAATTTGTGCACATATGTATCTTGCTATAACTATAAGCATGATAATGTGATAGCGAGAATACCTCTATGGAGATATTGAAAAGTCATTCCACGATATTATATGAAGACATTACATCTCTATCAAGAATGATTATTTCAAGGTGCAATATATTCATTCAAGTTAATATGGCTGATTTGTTTATCAAATATCTACCAAAGATCTTTTGAAGATGGTGCACAAGATTGGAATGCAAATGCTTAAGGATGTGAAGTGATGCTCTCATAAGGGGGAGTTAATACGCGTTGTACTCTTTTTCCCTTACAAGGTTTTGTCCCACTGGGTTTTCCTTGCAAGGTTTTTAACGAGGCAACCAAAAGGCGTATTGTTAGATATGTGTACTCTTTTTCCTTCTCTAGAATTTTTTTCCCATTGGGTTTTATTTTAGTTAAGATTTTAACGAGGCACATTATCTGTTGAATAGACATTCAAGGGGGAGTGTTATAAATAGAGTTCTATTTATGGTGAATGTCTATATTTAGAGAGATTCTAGGGTTCATTGCTTGGTGGCTAAGTCACCCTCTCCCTATAAATAGAGGGTTCTATTCTATTGTAATTCATCCCAATAATCAATAAGAATTCTCTCTCTACTAATACTCTTCTTCTTCTTTTATTATTTCATAACATAACGAATATTTTAAACTTCTCTTATAATATGATGAAATAGAAAGGGGTTTAATCTAGCCAGTACCGTAATCAAGGTGAATTAAACAAGAATATTGGTATACATACAGACAACGTCAAAATTACTCTATCACTCCAATTTAAAGCTACTTTCTTTTTGTACATAACTAGTGAGTATAATAAAGTAAATAAAACGACCAATGACTAAGGAGACGGTCTCGGTCAACGTCGGCTTTCAACCATAGAAAATTAGAAATTAAACTGAAATGACTTAAGAGTCAAACACACAAGTCTTGGCCATTGCTCTCTAGTCTCTCTATCTGTTCGACTCTGATCATATAATATCTCTATACACAAATACAAAAATTCAATTCATAACAACACCATGGCAACTACCATTGCTCTGTTTTCCTTTCTGCTATTATTAAGTTTTGCGGTTGCTACTGTTTCTGTTACGCCATCACAGTACAATGCCACCGTCCATTTCTTGCTCAACTGTGGCGCATCATCAGACGCCACAGACGAAGATGACCGTCTATGGAATACTGATATCCACATCACAAATCTCTTACCATCCAACTTTGCAGCCATATCCACACCAGCCGTAGCTTCTGAACAAGGCTCTGTCACTACAGTCCCTTATATGAATGCTCGTATTTTCAAATCTCAGTTCACCTACACTTTCCCTGTTTCCCCTGGCACCAAATTCCTTCGTCTCTATTTTCACCCAGCCGATTACTCTGACGGCCGCTTCAATAAATCTGAATCCTTTTTCTCTGTTACTGCTAATCATGTCACTCTCTTGAGTAACTTCAGCGCTTTCCTCACTGCCTCTGCTAGTGACGATGATGAGTCTAGTCAAGCAATTCGAAAAGAATACGTCATCAATGTTGATGAAAGTCAGAGACTAAATATTACTTTTTCTCCTTCACCAAACTCTTATGCTTTTGTTAATGGGATTGAGATTGTTTCCATGCCAACTGATCTTTACATCCGCGGAGACGAATACGGCATCAAATTGGTACAGGGGCAGAATAATTTTTATTACATCAATAATAGCACTGCTCTTGAAACTTTGTACAGACTGAACGTGGGAGGCAATTTGGTTTCAAGCAAAGAGGATACAGGGATGTATCGTATGTGGGCTGCAGATCAGAATTTTGTTGTTGGACTTGGTTTTCAAACTCCACATTTAGATGTCAACATCTCTTACACTTCTCAAACCCCGGCTTATACTGCGCCAACCATAGTTTACACAACCTCTAGGACAATGGCCAATTACAGCCAAAGCCTGGATTGGATATTCCCATTGGATTCTGGGTTCTACTATCTGTTCAGGCTCCATTTTTGTGAGTTTCAGCTGGAAATTAAGGATGCGAATTATCGGGTTTTTGATATATCCATTGGAAACCAAACGGCAGAGAAATTGGCTGATGTGATACTATGGAGCGGCGGCTCGGGAGTCCCGGTTTATAGAGACTACGTGGTGTATGTGAGAGACACAGATGGCCGGCGAAGCAAGGAAGATGTATGGCTTGAATTGCGCCCTAACATGGAAACAAAAGCTGCCTATGCTAATGCTATCTTAAATGGCTTAGAAATTTTCAAATTGAATGACACAATTGGAAATCTGGCTGTGCCAAATCCTGAATTGCACTTACAAGTTCCGATCAATTCACCACCAATCAAAAAAGAGAAAAAATCATCGCATACTGTTATTTATGTCATTGCAGGTGTGATTAGCGCATTAGCTGTTTTCTCAATTCTGGGGTTTTTTATTTTCCGGCGACGGAAAAGTGGGAAAGATTCCGGTGGAAGCGTTACAAAGACATCGTGTATGTCAATTACGTCGGAGTCAACTCAAAAGACCGGCCGCTCAGGTTCATCAACGCTACCGTCCGATTTGTGCAGACACTTTTTATTAGATGAGATTAAAGCCGCAACAGGCAATTTTGATGACAATTTTGTGATAGGCTATGGAGGTTTTGGTAATGTGTATAAAGGGTACATAGACAATGGTACAACCATTGTTGCAGTCAAGAGACTGAATCCTTCGTCAAAGCAAGGAGCTCGCGAGTTCCAAACAGAGATTGAGATGCTATCGAAGCTAAGGCATTTGCATCTGGTGTCCTTGATTGGTTATTGTGATGATAACTATGAGATGATCTTGGTTTATGATTACATGACTCATGGAACCCTACGTCATCACTTGTACAGATCTAATAATGTTCCTCTTCCATGGAAGAAACGCCTTGAGATTTGTATTGGCGCAGCAAAAGGATTGTGTTATCTCCATACAGGTATATGGTTAATTATCATGTATCGTCACTAAACTTTATAATTATAAAAGTAAACTCGTAAAAGCTATTATTTTTCATGTTGAAGTAACTGAATTTAATCCACTTTAAGAGTAAAATCACCAAGATGATTGATAGGTTTTGTGGTTATTAGTGGGTAAAATTAGTTACTTTGTTGTTATATTTGGTAAAGTATAGTGGTTTAATGTTAGCTTTTAATTTATTATTGTAGCAGATAAAGTTTATGACTCTGAAACTAATTTAATAGGTACAAAGCACACGATCATTCACCGAGATGTCAAGTCGACTAACATTTTATTGGACGATAAATGGGTCGCCAAGGTGTCAGATTTTGGATTGTCCAAAGTAGGTCCACTTGGTGGGACAGATATTACTCACGTTAGCACGGCAGTAAAAGGAAGTTTTGGGTACTTAGATCCTGAATACTACAAGCGACAACAATTGACAGAAAAATCAGATGTGTATTCCTTTGGAGTGGTACTATTTGAAGTGTTGTGCGCTAGGCCAGCAATAATTCAAAACTTGCCAAAAGGCCAAGTGAATTTGGCTGATTGGGCTTGTAGGTGCTATAGAAAAGGGAATCTTGATCAGATAATTGATCCTTGTTTGGAAGGACAAATTGCACCAGAGTGTTTAAGCAAGTTTGCAGAAGTAGCATATAGTTGTTTGAAGGATCAAGGGGTCCAAAGGCCACCAATGAGTGATATTGTGTGGACTTTAGAATTTGCATTACAACTTCAAGAAGCTGCAGATAATAGAGGTCACACAGTGGAAGGGTACAGTTACCCGGCTAGCCCGTCTCTCCTCTTGATTTTGAATGATCAAACCAATACATCGACAGATGAAAGTGAGGCTTTTTCAGGTTCAGGTGAAGTTGGAGGCAAGTTGACAAGCAGTGGTACCTCCATGACTAGTAGTAGTGAAAAATTGAAGAGCGACACCATTTTCTCTGAGATTCGAAATCCATCAGGCCGATGAGATTGTTATGACTAGCGCGATAAGTTACATGTTAGCACGTTCTTCTTGAAGATGAGGCTTTTTTCAGGTTCAGGTGATCAAGTTAGTATCCAACTCGAAAAGTAGTGAGATCCTGAATCCATCTGGTCGATGAAATTGCAACAAACAGTATGATAAGTTAAATATTAGCTCCTTATTTTTCTGAATTAATTTCCTTATAATATCACTGAATTGTAGCGAATATTTTGGAAGTACATAGCTACTATAAAGTTTTACTATTTTTTCTTGGGTAGAATAAAGTTCCATTAATTTTTGAATAAACGACTAATGTCGAGTTAATAAAGCTAGGTGATCTGAAGTATATATCTGGCATACTGCCATACGGAGAAGACTTTAAGCAGAAGAAAATAAATCAAATCAAGAAAAGGAAACAACGTGAAAATGAATGGGGACAAGAAAGGTTGCTATATCATGGCCCAGTAGTAAAAAAGTGAACTTCTACTTTTCTTCTTCGTTTTGTTTGTTTTGCATTTACCCCGTGATGTTTTATACTTCAATATCACACCAGAGGGGTGATTTGTGTGGTACCCAATTTTTCGCTTAACTTGATTATAGAAGGACCTGGTTCTTCTATGTGTTCCAACTGCTACTGTTGCGGGATAATAGGTACATAAATTAAAGAACACAAAAATTTTACGTGGAAAACACCTGGCTCAAAAGGTGAAAAAACCACGACCTGCTTTCCAGTAGGATTTTCCCAAGCTCTCCACTAAAATCATTGAGCCAAAAACTGCATTTACAAAAACTCTTTTGTAAACCTAGGATTAACTCTAATCCCGTTGTGGCACACAGCCTCAACTGTTGCGACAACTTCAAGTTAACTCTAACTTGAAAACTCTGAGTACATAGTACAATTGCTTCTAGATAAGTTGAAGGGTACAATATGAAAATTACCTACTACAATTGAACTAGAATAAAAGACAGACACTTGGAACTGGTTCTTCTATCTGGTTCAAGTAGCTTCAGGTTTGCACGCTTGAATCACACACAAATTGCTTGCGAAATCGCCTTGCTATTTTGCTCTTAATTTACGTTTAACTTCTGCTTATGTGCGTTACCTGTAAAAGAGAACAACACTGATATTTATGGAGTTAGTAAATAGAGATTGGCTAGAATACTAATGCTACTCTGCTTTGGTGGAAGAGTTCTACTTGATCTCAACCTCTAACTCTATCCATCTCTTAAGCCGTGTTCTCTTTGAGTAAGGAGTCTTTCTCCTTATCCAATATGCAACCTTTTCGATCAGGATCAGGAGATATCACTTCTGGTAAGTGAGGTTTATCTCCTTCAAGTGCATCTCCCATGCTTGAGTTGACCATATCTGTGTTTCACTAGGATGGACCTGGTCCATATCTGAGTTCCTTTGTCAGTCTTCAAAACTCACCTTTACTTGGGCCAACAAATTTCCCCTTTTTGATGATGACAAACTCTGTGCTTTCCACTCACTTAGGCCCTGTCAGAACTCATCTTATTCATCAATGCAAAGTTAGATTTTTTTTTCTTATCATCAAGGACAAGGTTCATTAGGTTATAAACATCACTTATTCAGAATATAAAGCACAATATCTCTTCCCCCTTTTGGCATCATCGAAAAGTTGCATAAACACAGTGTGATTTCCAGAATTATAAAAATTACTCATGGCCACTGGGGAAACTGCAAGTGCAATCATGGATTAATCATCAGTAATCAACCAAACATAATCAAACTATCAAGGAAATATAAACAGTCAACAAGAGCGAAAACAACATACTTCATGGATAGAGAATATGATGCTACGACAGTCCACAAAAAGAAATAAAACAGTCAAACAAGAAAAATCCCTAATCTGGGTCACTGAAAGGTCTAGACAAGGTTCAGAGAATGAAGGCTAAAGATCTTAAGGCTTGGAAGAGCTGGAGGGTTGGGTTTTGGCTTGAAGAAGGTTCAACATATTTTGAAGAATGCCATCATTCTTCTCCTTTTCCTTTGTGAGCTTAGTTCTGAAAACATCTCTCTCAGATTTCACCTCTGCTAAACGAGCCTTCAACCAAGCTGTCTCAGCATCCTTTGCCCCACTCTCCTGCACCAGAGCTCTGACTTTGCTATTTATAGGTGTCTTCTAAGATGAACCAGGTTCACTGGGAACGGCAGTCACCTCATAGTCACAAGCAATCAGAGTGTTGATTCCAAAATGGTCTTTGCTTGTGGCCATTGTAGACATGTAATTTTTGACCCTCCCCAAGATTTTATACATTTTTAGCGTAGATATTTAGTTTAGGTTTAGTGTCGCTATTCTAAATAGCTTGACTCTTTTACTTTATTTTATCACAAAAATAAAAAATTACAAAAATATTTTCTTTTATTTAGCTAATTGATATTTTATCTAGTTACTTGTAGTTTATGTACCTTTCATAAAATAAAAATAAAAAATACAAAAATAGTACCTTATTTTTATCTTTATATAATCTTGAAAATACAAAATATAGTTTCATGTTTTAATATAGTTTAGTTTAATTAATTCGAATTAGTTTTTGCATTGTGTAGTATTTTTATCTTATATTAAAGGGAGATAACTAAGGTTTTGGACCACAATTATAAGAGTCTTAGAGCCCAAAATTAGAACCCAATTCGGATCTACCCCATAATAACCCAAGCCCAACACCCCCAAAACCCTAGACTTAGACTTAAAAGCAACCCTAAAATACCTAAAAAGAGAGAGCCGTTTCTAATAAAAAAAAACCCTAGGACCTTTCTTCTTCAACCTTAGGAGACCAGCCGTTTTTCATCAGAGAAAACCCCCCCACCCTGAACTTCATTTTCTTCAGCACTTAAGACAACCTAAAATTCCCAACCCTAGAACTCACAAAACCAGCCGCCGGCGAAGAACCCATCTCCAGTCAGCCACCTTCAAACGACCAGACCAACGAGCAACCTTCTTTATCATCCTCACGTCGCCCAGCCATCACTTCACACCAGCGACCGCTCATCTCCAAAACCTCACTGCCTCACGACCATCCTCATCACCCGCCTCTGCCATCTCCCTCACTCGAGTTGTTGCCTACCCGGAATTGGTCACCGTCGAGTGACGACGCTGCCATCAGCAGCAACGGACAGAGCTGACCCTCATTTTTCTGAAGAGCAGCTGCAAGTACAGTCCTCAAAGCTTGAGCTCTTCAAAACAAGTTTTCGAATTCAATTTCTGGTCAGGGAGAGGTCTGTTTGAGATCGTTGCTCTCGTTTCCGTTTGAGGTCCGTTCTTCGTTCTGATTTGGCTCGCTGTTCCTACTCATTTGTACTGTTGCTTCTTAGATAAATTTTTGGAGTCGAGGTTCACGGTTCCGGTTTTGATTATTATTGTCCTGTTCGTGTTCTGTCGCACTTTCAAATTCCGATGCCGGTTCTATCTGTTTGTCATGAGGTTTAATGCATTTGGTTAATTTTCTGAAGTGATTTTCAGCCATTTCAAAAGGTCCACTCTGACCTCTTTATTATTTCCTATGTGGTGAAATTTTGAACATGTTAGCGTGATATTTTCTTGCCGTGATTTGACTGAAATTAATTGTTCATCATAGTTCTGTTGGTTTAATTATCTTGTGTTACCTTCTCGGTGAAGCCGTAGACCATGGCTTATATGCTACAAGGAATGAAGGGGACATTAGTTTGTTAAACAGCATAGGGTATTACCAATTATTTTGAATTAAACATTTGAGAGGATAAAGTTAGAAGTAGCAAACTTGTGCTTTCACACTCCTGGTTGATCTGAATAACCATACAGTCCCAAGGTCCGAAATCAGACATGAATGCCTAACTTAATTGCCACAACCTATTCATTATTCTTGGGGACTGAACAATTAAGGGATTGTGTTGTTTGGTTCATTGAACATTATCGGGATGTGATAATATTTGAGATGATTTATATTTGAACTACTTGGATTGAATCTGAAATGGACATATCAATTTGTAAGCATTTGACGTTCTTTGGATTCCATTTGAATTCCTTGGTTGGAAAAGGTGTGGGTTTGTTGTCATTGATTTGTTTGCGGGAACTGTTCTGCTTCCAACATTTTCTAGACTTGGTAGGACGATAATTACATCGTAGCTTTCTTTAGGCGCGATTAAATAAATCATCGTGGCCATGGGTACAGTTCCCGTGGCATGGTCGCGATATATAAATTTCATTCGGGTGTGCATTTCATGTGACCCTACCATATTTTTGAATAATATTAATAAAAATAAACATGTCGTAAGTCGCAGGTGCATTTCATGTGACGCGGTTCGTAAGTGTATGACAGTCGTGATTTGTTCTATAAACATTAAAAGCGGTTAGAAAGTTAAAAATGCATGTATGTTTTAAAGGAGTAATTAATCAGATAATTAGGCCAATTATTAATAGTTAAGCGACCGTGCTAGAACCACGGAACCCGGGAATGCCTAACACCTTCTCCCGGGTTAACAGAATTCCTTACCCGAATTTCTGTGTTTCGCGGACTGTAAACAGAGTCAACTTCCTTGATTCGGGATTTTAAACCGATGACTTGGGACACCATAAATTATCCCAAGTGGCGACTCTAAATTTGATATAAATAATCCTGTTTCGATTGTCACTTAAATTGGAAAAACTCCCTATATCCCTTTCTGGTGGTAGAAAAAGGAGGTGTGACAGCCATCTCCCAATTTTTCAGTGGCACCTTACAACGATTCTCGGTGAAACTGAAAAGCCTGCTAAGACAGTGGAGCAAGATGAGATATCCAGGAAGGTGAAAATCTTAGAGCAGTCTTTAAGACATATGCAAGGGATAGGGAGCCAGATAAGCATGTCTCACAAAGACTTGTGCTTGTTTCCTGACATCCAACTGCCTGCTGGTTTTAAGATGCCAAAGTTTGATTTGTATGACGGACATGGAGATCCCGCGGCCCATTTGAGAGGCTATTGCAGTAAGATGAGAGGCGCCGGTGGGAAGGACAAATTATTGATGGCGTATTTAAGTCATAGTTTGAGTGGGGAAGCCTTGGAGTGGTATACTCGTCAAGATATCAGTAAGTGGCATGCATGGGGTGACATGGCTCAAGATTTTGTTCGGCACTATCAGTACAATGTAGACATTATCCCAGACCGCTTCTCCCGATCTCAAATGGAAAAGAAACCCGAGGGAAGTTTTAGGGAGTTTTGGCTCAGATGGAACGAACAAGTTGCTCAGGTCATTCCCCCGATTGATAGAAAGGATATTGCTGAGCCCCGCCAACGACAGGATCCAGTGGGCATTCTTGCTAAACGCTTTCAGCCTCAATACTGACCCCATAAATATCCCTGAGCTCCACATAATCCACCCCAGTATTATCCTCCGAACAACGTCCGTCCATCTGTCCAACCACTGGGTCACTCCAAAATGCGAGCACGAGCACCGCAGAATCCCCACCAGCCTCCACAAAATTTTCAAGTTCCCTATAACCCACATTCAAGCTAAGGGTGTAGAAGGGAACAAAGGTTGAAGGATAATTTTACACCAATAGAAGAGTCCTATGCAAGATTGTTTGAGAAATTAAAGCATTACGACATGATTTCACCCATTCCTCTAAATTATATAGACCCACGTGCGAGAAGCTTTGACCCTGCTAAAAGGTGTGAATACCATTCCAATGGCCAGGGGCACAATGTTGAAGATTGTCGTGCTTTGAAAAGGGAAATATAAAGAATGATTCAGGAAGGAATAATTGTGGTCTAAGGCAGTAATACCCCAAGTGTCACACATAATCCTCTACAGGTACATGACAACGCACAAATAGTTGGGATGGTTTGCAATGATGAAGGGTTGGTCAAAGGAGTCAATGAGCCACTTGGTGAAGACAATGTGATTGAAGTTGGTAAAGGTCCCAGTGATATTGATGTGGAACTCAGTGGCTAAGATGTCGAGCTTGGTAATTGGAAAGACGCTCCTTTCTTGGTTAACCGAGGGGGAGTCTTGGTGGTTTATTTTGTTGTCATTTCTGTTGTCCGGGTTATTTCAGGGTTGTAATCCAGATATTTTCTTGTGACTCAAACCCTTCCATCCTTTTATTTTGCCTAGTTCGTTTAGTCGTAGTAACTCGTTTAGTGTTGTCTAGGTTTGTTACAGGGTTGTAACCCCAATTTATTTTGCTTGTTTTGTTGTTCAAACCCTTTCACCGTCTGTCTAATGCAATTTTCTATTTTCTGTTATTTCTAGTCATTTTTTGTTTAGTTCTCTTTTCCTTTTATAGTTATTTTTATGCTGGCTCTAGTGACATGACATGCGCACATAATTCTAGGCATGGTCTTAAAACTTAGTTTAATCATGAAGCAATGAAACAATTTTGAAGATGATAGAGACACTTGAGGGAAATAAGTACAGATTTGGACATTTAGAGATCATTTAAAGCCCGAACTGTGTGAAACTGGGGCAGATGGTTTGGGAAGTTAAGAGGAAGACAAGAATTTGTTACAAGAAAGTGCGTCCCAGACGATTTGAAGCAAGCAACTTTGAGTTCAAGTGCATCTCAAGTTACAACATAAAGCCAAGGGAGTTTGCTCCATACTGACGGAGCACATCGATTTGAAGAAGAAATCACCCAAAAAGAGCTCTGTGCTTGACAAGGCACTAATGAAAGGTGGAAGGCATATCTGTGATACCAATGCAGATGCTGCAAACGAAATGCTATGCACGATCTTCATTTTTCATCTTCAGGTTGCAAATGTTATACTTGGTATTCTTCGAGATTGGGAGGCCCTCTTTCAGCTATCCAAATATTTTATACCCTTTGACACCCCTTTGAGCCTGTGCTGATTTCTTTGACCTCACCTCTTTTGGAATCAAGTTAGAGTCATTAAAAAATATATATCAAAAAAATCATGCCCCTATAAGGTTTGTTTTAGAAAGTTTAGTCCAAAAAAAAAATCAAAAAGAAAAAAAGAGAGAAAAAGAAAGAAAAAAAAAGAAAAAAAGGAAAAAAAAGAAAGAAAAGAAAAAGAGCAACAAAAAAGAGTCACCACAAGATACGTAGGCAGCCTTAAGGTTCGGTCGCACCAAATAAAATATTTCATAATCCCATGAAGTCGAGAGTGGAGCAGTCTTTCTTAGAAATCCCATCTCAAAAAGAAAAAAAAAGAGAATCAAATTCCCTTATTTTAGAAATTGGGGCAAAGTTTTTATAATGGATTCCAAAAGTTGTAGATAAATTAACCCTGTTGTCTTAGTTATTTTGAGCCTTCATGATATCCCTTCTTTCTAACCCTGTCCAAAAGTCACATTATAGTCCAAAAGACCTCCCAGATAATCTTTGAGAGTGTCGAGTCAGACATGCCAGGAGCATATGATATTTCTATCGTGGTTAATGCCTTATCAACTGCAGGAAAAAAAAAGAAAAGAAAAAATGAGAGTCTTATTGGTGAAAACCTTCACAGGCACCATAAGGCGACGGTAAGTTGAGAGAAAGAACAAAATGAGAGAGGCTTGATGGTGAAAACCCTTCGGGCACTACAAGTCGAATAAGGACCGTGATAATCAGAGCATTGAAGCCCAGTTTCACGACTTAGAGGTACAACAAGAGTTGAACATTAGACTTGCTTGATAGATTAGGCCACTTAATCCAAAGGTGCATGTCATGGTCATTAGAGTTGGTATCCACATCTGATAAGTTTCTACTTTGTAGTTTTCTTGTTAAGAATCATCTCTTTCCATTGTCCTTTACTCTGTTCCTTTTGTCTCGTTTACTTCCTCTTCCTGAGTCTGTTTGGTCAGAACAAGTGAGAAATGACTTCAAAATTTGCTACCAGCTTTCCAATTGCACAAAACAGAATCTAGCTAGCACATCAAAGTGGCATACATCAGGAAAGAACAGTATGCGCACTGAGTTGGTAACAATCAACGTGCTTTGGGATTCATGTGAAATACAAAGGTTTGGTATATGTCAATTCATGAACAATGCAACAGATAGAGGGTGTTGGTTTTGAACGGATCAGAGATATTTTCTGTGATAAGGGTGATTTTAAAGTGGTTGGCCAACAAACAAGAAAGGTCTTTCAAGTTGAAATCAAAGTTATCATGGCAAGTGAAGGAGCAATCGCCCTCAAAGTCAAGGCCACAAACCAACTACCATGTTTGAACTCACAAGTTTTCTTTGATTGAAACAGGGGCAGGAATTTCGTGTTCTGGAGGAACCCTCCGTGAGGAAAGCGTGCGCCAGACAGGTTCGATCGTAAATTCTCAGGACCCTCCTGGATAATGGGACTTAATTTTAAATTCTCAGGACCCTCCTGGATAATGGGACTTAATTTAAAATTCTCAGGACCCTCCTGGATAATGGGACTTAATTTAAAATTTTCAGGACCCTCCTGGATAGTGGGATTTAATTTTAAAGTTCTCAGGACCCTCCTGGATAATGGGATTTAGTTAAATTTTTAAGACCTTCACCGATAATAAGATTTAGCGTAGGTCTTACCTTTAGGAAATAGAATTTAGCCTTAAAGTTTTCACTCTTAAGATGGAATTAATTTTTAATTTTCAGGGCCCTCCTGGATAATGGGATTTAGCTTTTATATTCTTAGAGCTCTTTTTGATGACATGATTCAATTAACACTCACAGATGTTCCCGGTACCAAAAAGGGGCAGAAAAGTTTCTTTTGTTTTGTCTGTTTTGTTGTAATGGCAGGCGCCCACCTGGAAAACAAGGGAATTCATTTCAAGTTTTAGCATCAGGCGCCCACCTGGAGAACAAGGGAATTCATTTCAAGTTTTAGCATCAAGGCGCCCACCTACAGTACAAGGGAATTCATTTCAAGTTTCGTGCATCAGGCGCCACCTGGAGAACAAGGGAATTCATTTCAACGTTTAAGCATCAGGGCCCAACCTGGAGAACAAGGGAATTCATTTCAAGTTTAGCATCAGGCGCCCACCTGGAGAACAAGGGAATTTCATTTCAAGTTTAAGCATCAGGCGTCCCACCTGGAAACAAGGGAATTCATTTCAAGTTTTAGCATCAGGCGCCCACCTGGAGAACACAAGGGAAATCATTTCAAGTTTTAGTCATCAGGCGCCACACTGGAGAACAAGGGAATTCATTTCTAAGTTTAAGCATCAGGCGCCCACCTGGAGAACAAGGAATTTCATTCAAGTTTTAGCATCAACCGGCCCACACTGGAGAACAAGGGAATTCATTTCAAGTTTTAGCATCCAGTCGCCACACCTGGAGAACAAGGGAATTCATTTCAAGTTTGGCATCAGGCGCCCACCTGGAAAACAAGGGAATACATTTCAAGTTTTGGAATCAGGGTGCCTCACATGGAAAAAAAGGGAATCTAATTTCAAAAAATTTTTGAGTCAGCATCAGGCGCCCACCTGAAGAACAAGGGAATTCATTTCAAGTCTAAGTTGCAGGCGCCCACCTGGAAAATAAGGGAGTTCATTTCAAGTTTTAGTTGCAGGAGCCCACCTGGAGAACAAGGGGATTCATTCGAGTTTTAAGTCAGTTGCAGGCACCCACATGGAGAACAAGAGAATTCATGTCTAGTTTTAGGTCATTAGCAGGCGCCCCGCCCGGAGAATGAGGGAAGTCATTTCAGAATTCAATTCAAGTTAGAAGTAGTAGAAGCTCTGGCAAGAATGCGAGTCATTAGTCCAAGATGACCAACAGAAGTAGTCTTGATACAGAATAAAATGAAAAAAAGAGAGAAAAAGAAAAAGGGAAGTGAATCCAAAATGCAGAAGCAGAGAAAGATGTGAACTGCTCAAGACATGGTTGAAATCACGAGCACTACATGTCCGGTCCTGATCTGAAAAAGCTGAAGAAGAACGAACTAGCACCTGCAGCTAGCAAGCGTCAAGGTTAAAATCTAAAGTCTGTATGAAGAACCATTCAAGACTCAAGATCAAGCTTCAGAAGACTTATAGATAGGAATCTTGTAACTCATAGTTGATAGGGCTTAGTTAGTCCTTTTCATTTTTTGATTTTGATGTAATAACAGGACCGCGGACCGGAACCTCGACGGGGACGCACCTCAATCGGCTCTCCACCTCGAATACTCCATCACTGTTTCCTACTTCTGAACTAACACGTGGCCTGATTCCTTTACAGCCAAGGATAATGTAGGAGGCATGCTTAGATACCAGGGTCTCGGTCACATTCTCCTTTCTTTTAGCTTTTTTGGTCTCTCCAAAAAGGGTCGGGTCAAAAAACCTGTCTCGTCGGTCTTTGTCTGAAAACTCTTCGCGTTCCCAATCAAAGAGGGGTAGCTGTAGACATGTAATTTTTGACCCTCCCCAAGATTTTATACATTTTTAGCGTAGATATTTAGTTTAGGTTTAGTGTCGCTATTCTAAATAGTTTTGACTCTTTTACTTTATTTTATCAAAAATGAAAAATTCAAAAATATTTTCTTTTATTTAGCTAATTGATATTTTTATCTAGTTACTTTTAGTTTATGTACCTTCCATAAAATTAAAAAAAAAATACAAAAATAGTACCTTATTTTATCTTTATTAATTCTTGAAAATACAAAATATAGTTTCATGTTTTAATATAGTTTAGTTTAATTAATTAGAATTAGTTTTTGCATTGTGTAGTATTTTTATCTTATATTAAAGGGAGATAACTAAGGTTTTGGACCACAATTAAAGAGTCTTAGAGCCCAAAATTAGAACCCAATTCGGATCTACCCCATAATAACCCAAGCCCAATACCCTAAAACCCTAGACTTAGACTTAAAAGCAACCCTAAAATACCTAAAAAGGAGAGCCGTTTCTAATAAAAAAGAAACCCTAGGACCTTTCTTCTTCAACCTTAGGAGACCAGCCGTTTTTCATCAGAGAAACCCCCCACCCTGAACTTCATTTTCTTCAGCACTTAAGACAACCTAAAAATTCCCAACCCTAGAACTCACAAAACCAGCTGCGCGAGAGACCCCATCTCCAGTCAGCCACCTTCAAACGACCAGACCAACGAGCAACCTTCTTCATCATCCTCAACGTCGCCCAGCCATCACCACAACCAGCGACCGCTCATCTCCAAAACCTCACTGCCTCACGACCATCCTCATCATCCGCCTCTGCCATCTCCCTCACTCGAGTTGTTGCCTCGCCGGAATTGGTCACCGTCGAGTGACGACCGCTGCCATCAGCAGCAACGGACAGAGCTGACCCTCATTTTTCTGAAGAGAAGCTGCAAGTACAGTCCTCAAAGCTTGAGCTCTTCAAAACAAGTTTTCGAATTCAGTTTCTGGTCAGGGAAAAGGTCTGTTTGAGATCGTTGCTCTCGTTTCCTGTTTGAGGTCCGTTCGTTCGTTTCTGATTTGGCTCGCTGTTCCTACTCGTTTGTACTGTTGCTTCTCAGACAAATTTTTGGAGTCGAGGTTCACGGTTCCGGTTCGATTATTTTTGTCCTGTTTGTTTTCTGTCGCACTTTCAAATTCCGAGTTGGTTCTTCTATTTTCCATGAGGTTTTAATACATTTGTTAATTTTCTGAAGTGATTTTCAGCCATTTCAAAAGGTCCACTCTGACCTCTTTATTATTTCCTATGTGGTGGACATTTTGAACATTTAGCGCGATATTTTCTTGCCGTGATTTGGACTGAAATTAATTGTTCATCATAGTTCTGTTGGTTAAATTATCTTGTGTTACCTTTCTCGGTGAAACCATAGACCATGGCTTATATGCCTAAAGGAATGAAGGGGACATTAGTTTGTTAAACAGCATAGGGTTACTGCCAATTGTTTTTGAATTAAACATTTGAGAGGATAAAGTTAGAAGTAAGAAAATTTGTGCTTTCACACTCCTGGTTGATCTGAATAATCATACAGTCCAAGGTCCGAAATCAGACATGAATGCCTAACTTAATTTGCCACAACCTATTCATTATTCTTGGGGACTAAGCAATTAAGGAATTGTGTTGTTTGGTTCATTGAACATTATCGGGATGCGATAATATTTTGAGATGATTTTATATTTGAACTACTTGGATTGGAATCTTAAATGGACTTATAAATTTGTAAGCATTTTGACGTTCTTTGGAGTCCATTTGAATTCCTTGGCTGGAAAAGGTGTAGGTTTGTTGCCATTGATTTGTTTTGCGGGAACTGTTCTGCTTCCAACATTTTCTAGACTTGGTAGGACGATATTACATCGTAGCTTGCTTTAGGGCGCGATTAAATAAATCATTGTGGCCAATGGGTAACAGGTTCCCGTGGCATGGTCGCGATATATTAAATTCATTCGGGTGTGCATTTCATGTGACCCTACATAATTTTTTGAATAATATTAATAAACTAAAACATGTGTATGTCGCGGTGCATTTCATGTGGACGCGGTTCGTAAGTGTATGACAGTCGTGATTTGTTATATAAACATAAAAAGCGTTAGAAAGTTAAAAAAGCACGTAGGTTTTTAAATAGTAATTAATCAGATAATTAGGCCAATTATTAATAGTTAAGCAACCGTGCTAGAACCACGAAACCGGAAATTCCTAACACCTTCTCCCGGGTTAACAGAATTCCTTAACTCGGATTTGTGTTTCGCGGACTGTAAATAGAGTCAACTTCCTCGATCGGGATTTTAAACCGGTGACTTGGAAACCATAAATTATCCCAAGTGGCGACTATCGAATTTGATATAAATAATCCCCGTTTCGATTGTCACTTAAATTTGAAAAAACTCCCTATATCCCTTTCCGGTGGTAGAAAAAAGGAGGTGTGACAGCCATCTTCCACTTTTTCAGTGGCACCTTACAACTATCCAGAACAGTAGTACATAATAAACCAATAAGGGTGGCATGGGCCTTGGAGCCATTGATAACCCTGTCCAGCTAGCTTGAATAATAAATGCAGGCTAGTTGATTTGCCTTTCACTTTCAAGACATCCATCAAAACCAAGTCCATATAGTTAGCAATGTGCCTTCTTTCCTGCCTAGGCAGTAAGCACTTGTTGACAACTTTCAATAGGACTTTGTGGCAGGGCTTCATTTCACTCTTATGCACAACTCTTGGCCTCATTCACTTCTGTGACATCACTGAATTTCCTGGTGATTGCTAGGGCAGTAGGAAGGGAGTCCAGACTTGACCATCTTTGCCTTGTGTAGTCATCATACCCTTCAGAAGGAATGTCAAGAATCTAACCCAGCTCCTTTGCATCAAAGGTCACTTGAACCCTTTCTCCAGGCTGGTCACTCTGCATCCTTGACCTCTGCATTTGCCATGAATTCAATGATCTCATTACTTGCTAACTACCCATCAAACTGAAGGACCATGTCCTTCCAGCCCTGAGCAGTTAGAGCATCAAACCAATCGACCATCCCTGGTTCCACCAAATCCTTCAAAAGTCTACCCTTCAAGATTTTTCTTCGCCAAACTTGGCAGCTTATTTGTTCATGGTCAGATTACACCTTTCTTCATCACTCCAATCTTCATCCTCAGTACTTCACTTGCGTGGCTTTTCACAGCAGACCTTGTCTCTTGGCCATGAAGGTTCAACTGTCTTAGACACAAATGAAGACTTCTTGAAGAAGTCTGTCTTTTTGGGCTTGGGGGTCTGAACCTCCACAGCTGTGTGTTCTTCCTGATGGACCTGTTCCATCTCGTCCACATCAACAGCCTCAGAAGGTTCTGCAACCTTAGCTTTCCCTTTATCCATCCTCTTCTTCTTGCTTTCTGCAATAGCCTTTGTTACTCTCACTCTGCTTCACATACTTCTTGTGGCCCTCTCTTTTGGCTAGAGGAGTCTCAGCAGTTGTTGAGAAGTAGCCTTCTTTTCTTTGTATTCTTTGCAGTATGGGACCATAGGTTTAGGTGTTTGGGGTTCTCCTTTTCTGGGTTGTAACTAGCACCTACTTCTTCAGGAGGTCTGCTAGGGTCTCCTCAATAGATGAACCGGTTCATCTGCATGTGAACTTAAATTAACCAACCTTTAGCAGCCTCCCCTGATCCACTTCCCCCTGTTTTCTTGCTACTTTTGAATACACTTCATCCTCAGGCCCACAAATAGCTGGTCGAAATACCATTTCAGAGGTGGGTGAAGAATCAGCGACTTCTATCCTCTTCCTCTCACATTACTACTCACACCCTCACTCTCTTTTTTCTTTTTCACTTTTTATTTTTACCTCCTCTTCTTCTTGACTCAGGTGTTTCCACATTCATAACAAACCCAACCAGAAAACCTATTATCCATAATTTTTCAACCAACTGGGGCGTTACCTTAGAAGGGGATTTTGAACCTTCTCGAATATGAAGGGCCCCAGTTCTTTCCCCTCACTTCGTAGATTTTGAAGGATCATCTCAGTTTTTCAGAGTCTTGGGCTTGGCTAGCCGTTCAATTGTGCTTCAGTTTCTTTGAAAGCGCACCAGTAGCCAATGTTTTGCGAGCAAGCATCTTTCTCGCCTCTCTAGGTTGGGGGTAGTGCTGGGTGTGAGGAGGTGTGGAGGAATCAGAAGGGGTAGGTTATGGAGGAGTACTGGGTTATCTTGAGGGTTAGACATCTTGCTACCTTGAAAAGGATTTTTGAATTGGGTCGTTTGGAAGAGAGAAGAATAGAGAGCAGAAGAAATTCGACCGGTTTAAATTATGAGAGTGGTAGTGATTGTGATGATGGTTTTAAAGAGAGAAGATTAATTAATGATTAACGGTAGCTTTTTGCAGTCAATTTAGAAGTCCAATAACCTGAAATTTTCAGTTGATTGTGCGGTTAAGCTTCCCTACATTTAGTCATTTTGTTGTGCGTGAGAATTCTAGTAGAGACGGAACTGGTTCAAATTGTAAATATAGATTTTTATGAGGTTTTTGACTACAAGTAGGACTCTGCTTCATACTGAATTTATATTAATATATTCTAATTGTGTAGAGTGTAGAAATACCTCTCGTATTCAGATGAACAGTACTGATAACTAGGTTCTTCACTAAGAATCCTCTTGATCATAGCCTCAATCTTTCCAAAATAGAGAAAATTCGTTAGAGTTAAGATCAGATCGATAGTGAGTCATATTAATACACATCAAGCAGGTGCCACAGTGAGTATACTATTTAAGTATGATACTGAGCAAAGATTAATCTAGATATTTACAAAGTTCCAGATTTTCTACAAATTTTTTTTTTCAATATTTTTTCATTGTGCATTTCTGAACTGTGTCCATTAAGGTGACCTTAATCATCCTATTCTCCAAATGTTCCTTTCCACAGAGTTCTCCTCTACTTT
>NC_031999.1:49679704-49748084 GCF_001879085.1 Nicotiana attenuata | reverse complement strand
AGCCCGCCTGAAGAACAGGGTCAACTTTCAGTTTTCAAGATTCAAGTCAAAATCAAGCAGGAGGATCCCGCCTGAAGAGCAGGGTTAACTTTCAGTTTTCAAGTTCGAGTCAGAGGCATCAGGAGCCCGCCTAAAGAGCAGGGTCAACTTCCAGTTTTCAAGATTCAAGTCAAAGACAGCAGGAGTCCGCCTGAAGAACAAGGTCAACTTTCAGTTTTAAAGATTCAAGTCAAAGACAACAGGATCCCGCCTGGAGAATAGGGGCAATTTTTAATTCAAATCAGAAGTAGCACGAGCCGCCTGAGGAACAAGGTTTTCAAGCTCAAGTCTACTCCAAGTTCAAGTTTATTTCATGTGCAAGCAGCAGGATGCCCGGCTGAAGAACAGGGTCAACTTCCAGTTTTCTTCAAATTCAAGTCAGCAAGATGCCCACCTGAAGAATAGGGTGAATTTTAAGTTTCATGTTGGAGGAGCAAGTGGAGATTCAAAGAAAATTCAAGACAAGAAGTAGATAGTATATTGTGTTTTTCTTTTATTTTTGTTGTAATTTTTCCTTTTATTTTGATGTAATGGCAGGAACCGCAAACCGAAACCTCGACGGAACCTCGCTCGACTCTCTCATCCTCTCCACACACTCCGTCACTTCATTCACTTCCGAACTATACGTGGCCTGATTCCTTTACAGCCAAGGATATGTAGGCAGCTTAGATACCAGGGCTCGGTCACATTCTCCTTTCTTTTAGCTTTTTGGTCTCTCCAAATAAGGGTCGGGTCAAAAAACCTGTCTCGTCGGTCTTTGTCTGAAAACTCTTCGCGTTCCCAATCAAAGAGGGGTAGCTGTAGACATGTAATTTTTGACCCTCCCCAAGATTTTATACATTTTTAGCGTAGATATTTAGTTTAGGTTTAGTGTCGCTATTCTAAATAGTTTTGACTCTTTTACTTTATTTTATCACAAAAATGAAAAATTACAAAAATATTTTCTTTTATTTAGCTAATTGATATTTTATCTAGTTACTTTTAGTTTATGTACCTTCCATAAAATTAAAAAAAATACAAAAATAGTACCTTATTTTTATCTTTATATAATCTTGAAAATACAAAATATAGTTTCATGTTTTAATATAGTTTAGTTTAATTAATTAGAATTAGTTTTTGCATTGTGTAGTATTTTTATCTTATATTAAAGGGAGATAACTAAGGTTTTGGACCACAATTATAAGAGTCTTAGAGCCCAAAATTAGAACCCAATTCGGATCTACCCCATAATAACCCAAGCCCAATACCCCTAAAACCCTAGACTTAGACTTAAAAGCAACCCTAAAATACCTAAAAAGAGAGAGCCGTTTCTAATAAAAAAGAAACCCTAGGACCTTTCTTCTTCAACCTTAGGAGACCAGCCGTTTTTCATCAGAGAAAACCCCCCCACCCTGAACTTCATTTTCTTCAGCACTTAAGACAACCTAAAATTCCCAACCCTAGAACTCACAAAACCAGCTGCCGGCGAAGACCCCATCTCCAGTCAGCCACCTTCAAACGACCAGACCAACGAGCAACCTTCTTCATCATCCTCACGTCGCCCAGCCATCACCTCACACCAGCGACCGCTCATCTCCAAAACCTCACTGCCTCACGACCATCCTCATCATCCGCCTCTGCCATCTCCCTCACTCGAGTTGTTGCCTCGCCGGAATTGGTCACCGTCGAGTGACGACGCTGCCATCAGCAGCAACGGACAGAGCTGACCCTCATTTTTCTGAAGAGAAGCTGCAAGTACAGTCCTCAAAGCTTGAGCTCTTCAAAACAAGTTTTCGAATTCAGTTTCTGGTCAGGGAAAGGTCTGTTTGAGATCGTTGCTCTCGTTTCCTGTTTGAGGTCCGTTCGTCGTTCTGATTTGGCTCGCTGTTCCTACTCGTTTGTACTGTTGCTTCTCAGACAAATTTTTGGAGTCGAGGTTCACGGTTCCGGTTTCGATTATTGTTGTCCTGTTTGTTTTCTGTCGCACTTTCAAATTCCGACGTTGGTTCTATCTATTTTCCATGAGGTTTAATACATTTGGTTAATTTTCTGAAGTGATTTTCAGCCATTTCAAAAGGTCCACTCTGACCTCTTTATTATTTCCTATGTGGTGACATTTTGAACATGTTAGCGCGATATTTTCTTGCCGTGATTTGACTGAAATTAATTGTTCATCATAGTTCTGTTGGTTAAATTATCTTGTGTTACCTTCTCGGTGAAACCATAGACCATGGCTTATATGCTAAAAGGAATGAAGGGGACATTAGTTTGTTAAACAGCATAGGGTACTGCCAATTGTTTTGAATTAAACATTTGAGAGGATAAAGTTAGAAGTAGAAAATTTGTGCTTTCACACTCCTGGTTGATCTGAATAATCATACAGTCCCAAGGTCCGAAATCAGACATGAATGCCTAACTTAATTGCCACAACCTATTCATTATTCTTGGGGACTAAGCAATTAAGGGATTGTGTTGTTTGGTTCATTGAACATTATCGGGATGCGATAATATTTGAGATGATTTATATTTGAACTACTTGGATTGAATCTTAAATGGACTTATAAATTTGTAAGCATTTGACGTTCTTTGGAGTCCATTTGAATTCCTTGGCTGGAAAAGGTGTAGGTTTGTTGCCATTGATTTGTTTGCGGGAACTGTTCTGCTTCCAACATTTTCTAGACTTGGTAGGACGATAATTACATCGTAGCTTGCTTTAGGCGCGATTAAATAAATCATTGTGGCCATGGGTAAGGTTCCCGTGGCATGGTCGCGATATATAAATCTCATTCGGGTGTGCATTTCATGTGACCCTACCATAATTTTGAATAATATTAATAAAACTAAACATGTTGTATGTCGCGGGTGCATTTCATGTGACGCGGTTCGTAAGTGTATGACAGTCGTGATTTGTTATATAAACATTAAAAGCGGTTAGAAAGTTAAAAAAGCACGTAGGTTTTAAATATGTAATTAATCAGATAATTAGGCCAATTATTAATAGTTAAGCGACCGTGCTAGAACCACGAAACCCGGGAATTCCTAACACCTTCTCCCGGGTTAACAGAATTCCTTACTCGGATTTGTGTTTCGCGGACTGTAAATAGAGTCAACTTCCTCGATTCGGGATTTTAAACCGGTGACTTGGGACACCATAAATTATCCCAAGTGGCGACTATGAATTTGATATAAATAATCCCGTTTCGATTGTCACTTAAATTGAAAAAACTCCCTATATCCCTTTCCGGTGGTAGAAAAAGGAGGTGTGACAGCCATCTTCCACTTTTTCAGTGGCACCTTACAACTATCCAGAACAGTAGTCATAATAAACCCATAAGGGGTGGCATGGGCCTTGGAGCCATTGATAACCCTGTCCAGTAGCTTGATAATAAATGCAGGCTAGTTGATTTGCCTTTCACTTTCAAGACACTCCATCAAAACCAAGTCCATATAGTTAGCAATGTGCCTTCTTTCCTGCCTAGGCAGTAAGCACTTGTTGACAAATTCAAATAGGACTTTGTGGCAGGGCTTCATTTCACTCTTATGCACAACTTTGGCCTCATTCACTTCTGTGACATCACTGAATTTCCTGGTGATTGCTAGGGCAGTAGGAAGGGAGTCCAGACTTGACCATCTTTGCCTTGTGTAGTCATCATACCCTTCAGAAGGAATGTCAAGAATCTCACCCAGCTCCTTTGCATCAAAGGTCACTTGAACCCCTTTCTCCAGGCTGGTCACTCTGCCATCCTTGACCTCTGCATTTGCCATGAATTCAATGATCTCATTACTTGCTAACCTACCATCAAACTGAAGGACCATGTCCTTCCAGCCCTGAGCAGTTAGAGCATCAACCAATCGAACCATCCCTGGTTCCACCAAATCCTTCAAAAGTCTACCCTTCAAGATTTTTCTTTCGCCAAACTTGGCCAGCTTATCTTGTTCATGGTCAGATTCACCCCCTTCTTCATCACTCCAATCTTCATCCTCAGTAATCTTCACTTGCGTGGCTTTCACAGCAGACCTTGTCTCTTGGCCAATGAAGGTTCAACTGTCTTAGACACAAATGAAGACTTCTTGGAAGAAGTCTTGGTCTTTTTGGGCTTGGGGGTCTGAACCTCCACAGCTGTGTGTTCTTCCTGATGGACCTGTTCCATCTCGTCCACATCAACAGCCTCAGAAGGTTCTGCAACCTTAGCTTTCCCTTTATCCATCCTCTTCTTCTTGCTTTCTGCCATAGCCTTTTGTAACTCACTCTCACTCTGCTTCACCATACTTCTTGTGGCCCTTCCTTTTGGTAGAGGAGTCTCAGCAGTTGTTGGAGAAGTAGCCTTTCTTTTCTTTGTATTCTTTGCAGTACTGGGAACCTTAGGTGTTGGGGTTCTCCTTTTCTTGGGGTTGTAACTAGCACCTACTTTCTTCAGGAGGTCTGCTAGGGTCTCCTCAATAGATGAACCAGGTTCATCTGCATGTGAACTTAAATTAACCAACCCTTTAGCAGCCTCCCCTGATCCACTTCCCCCTGTTTTCTTGCTACTTTTGAATACAACTTCATCCTCAGCCCCACAAATAGCTGGTCGAACCATTTCAGAGGTGGGTGAAGAATCAGCGACTTCTATCCCTCTTCTCCTCACATTACTACTCACACCCTCACTCTCTTTTTCTTTTTCACTTTTATTTTTACCTCCTCTTCTTCTTGACTCAGGTGTTTCCACATTCATAACAAACCCAACCAGAACAAACCTATTATCCAAATTTTCAACCAAAATGGAGCGTACCTTAGAAGGGGGATTTTGAACCTTCTCAGAATCAGAAGGCCCAGTTCTTTCCCCCTCACTCGTAGATTTGAAGGAATCATCTTAGTTTTCAGAGTCTTGGGCTTGGCTAGCCGTCAATTGTGCATTCAGTTTCTTTGAAAGCGCACCAGTAGCCATAGTTTTGCGAGCAAGCATCTTTTCTCGCCTTCTCCTAGGTTGGGGGTAGTGCTGGGTTGAGGAGGTGTGGAGGAATCAGAAGGGGTAGGTTATGGAGGAGTACCTGGGTTATCTTGAGGGTTAGACATCTTGCTAACTCTTGAAAAGGATTTTTGAATTGGGGTTTTGGAAGAGAGAAGAATAGAGAGCAGAAGAAATTCGACGGTTTTAAAATTATGAGAGTGGTAGTGATTGTGATGATGGTTTTTAAAGAGAGAAGATTAATTAATGACTAACGGTAGCTTTTTGCAGTCAATTAGAAGTCCAATCAACCTGAAATTTCAGGTTGATTGTGCGGTTAAGCTTCCCTACATTTTAGGCATTTTGTGCGGTGAGAATTCTAGTAGAGACGGAACTGGTTCAAATTTAAAAATATAGATTTTTATGAGGTTTTTGATCACAAGTAGGACTCTGCTCATGAATTAAATATTAATATTTCTAATTGTGTAGAGTGTAGAAAACATACCTCGTTATTCAGATGAACCAGTACTGATGAACTAGGTTCTTCACTAAGAATCCTCTTGATCATGCCTCAATTTTCCAAAATAGAGAAAATCTCGTTAGAGATCAGTGAGTCATATTAACACACGTCACAGGAGTATACTATTTATAGTATGATACTGAGCAAAGATTAATCTAGATATTTACACAAGTTCCAGATTTTCTAACAAATTTTTTTTTTCAATATTTTTTTCATTGTGCATTCTGAACTGGTCCCATTAGGTGACCTTAATCATCCCTAATTCTAACATGTTCCTTTCAAAGTTCTCTCTACTCAGTGCTTTAGTGAAGATGTCAGCAGTCTGTTTATCAGTAACACAAAATTCAATTGTGATCGATCCCTTCTCATAGTTGTCCCTTAAGAAATGATGTCTAACATCTATGTGCTTAGTCCTCTTATGATGAACCGGGTTCTTAGTCATACTAATAGCACTAGTGTTATCACAAAAAAAAGGGATGCAACCAACTTCAATACAAAAATCCATTAACTGCTGTTTGATCCACATCAATTGAGCACAACAGGAGGCAGCAACAACATACCTAGCTTCAGCAGTAGATTAGACCACTGAATTCTGCTTTTTAGTGGCCCATGACACCATGTGAGGACGTGATTTTTGCCCTATATGAATTACTCCTATAAAATTCAAGAAAATAGGGTTTTTCCAGTTATTTGCCATTTTGTAGGATTTTTGTAGGATTTTATTAATTGTTTGCATTTTTGTGCATGTTTGATTTCCATTAAAAATCATAAAAAATGCCAAAAATACCATGCATTGCATTTAGGTTTTGTTTTTACATTTTTAAGGTTAATTAGTTAATTATTTATTTTATTAAAAATGAAAATCATAAAAAATGGTTCATTTTTGCATTCTTAGCTTTAATTTTAGAATAGTAGTTTTTCTCTTTAATTTAGGATCAATGAATTTTTATAATTTTTAGGAAATTGGTTAATTTTACAATCTAGATTAATTTAGGATTTAATTTAGGTTTTTAATTAAAGAAAAGAAGAAAAGAAAAGAAAAACAAAAAGAAGGGGAAATAAAATAATTGGATTAAAGGGGGGTTTGTTTTAATTTCATTGGGCCAAAGCCCAAACGTTTCTGCCCCAGATTTGCCCAAACACACCCCAAACCCGCCTCAAAGTCCGAGCCAAGAAACAATTACCCGGTCCAGCCTGCCCCATACCAAACGACGTCGTTTTCATCTCATTAAATCCCATCCGTTGATTCCATTAAATCGAACGGATGAGAACTATCCGTTCATAAGTATAAAAATGTCCAAAAGCCCCCCCATACCCATTCGAAACCCCCATTCCATCTCTCTCAAACTCAAAGACGTGAAACCCTAGCCTTCCTCATATTCCCCGCTGTCTCAGCCGTATTCCGGCGCCGGAAATCGCCCCACGGCGGCGGCGGGTCTCCAAATCACCCCAAAATTACACCAAACAATCCTCACCTCCTTTTTCTTTCCATATCCCCAAATCAATCCCCTCAAATCCCTCTCAAATCTCACCAATTTCAAATCTGGTGACATGCAAACCCTAAATCTGAGCTTCCAAGACGATTTGAGCCGGCAATAGGTGTTACTCGTCTGTTCTCAACGGGAACAGTCGCTTGACACCTATTTTTGATTTAAATCAGAGAAGGCCAGGTGAGCCACTGTTCGTTCATGCAGTAGGTATATAAATCCTTTTTTCCTCTTTCTATTTCCTCATCCTTCTTTTCTTCTTTAGCTTCTTCTCTTTTGCATCACTCTGTTTTCTTTTACTTTTTTTTTTGTTTTCTCTTTCTTTGACCGGAAAAGTGAAGAGGCTTAGTTAGCCATAATCCTGGGTTGTTAGGTTTTCGTTTCTTTCTTCTTTCTTGATTCTGCATACTTAGTTAGTAGCTTTTTAGGGCTTGTTAATTTGGTTTAGTACGCGTTTAATTAGTTTAATCAGTATATTTATTGTGGTAGTCTAGCTTTCCTTTTGTTGTTATGATTCCTTTTTGAAATCAGTACGTTCTCTGGTCTAATTAATTTAATTTTGAAATCAGTATGATTCCTTGGCCTAGCATGTTGGTATGTTCAATTGGGTTAGTTCTTAGATAATGGTTCATCGTGGTTAGTTCTGGCCTTGTGTGAGTATTAGGTTTGAGTTATTTCTGTTTCTGTTTCACTGCTAATTTGTTCGTGTTAAATGCATTTAGGATTAGTCTGAAAGTTTAATTGCATTCCTGATGTTATTTGATTCTGTTTTCCAATGTTGCTTGCTTTGTTCTTGTTTGCCATAATTTGCTAATTGTTAGAAACTCTTAGGGGGTTAATTAAATAATTGAAACTTAGGGGTTAAGTTGGAAAACGAAATAGGGACTTTTTCAAGTAATTTCTGCATTTGGAAGCTTCCAGAATAAGGGGCAACTGTCCCTATTTGGTTAGCACAAATATGCTAAGCCAATAAGGGACAACCAGCTGTCCTAGTTGGTTAGAAAAGATGCCTTTTCAGGCTGAGGGAATATTTCCCTGATTTGTTTTGAGCACATGGCCTTTTAGGCCTATAAGTAGTGCCCTTCCTTTCACTCTCCCAGACAGATTTTGAGCACTATTCTCTGCACTAAGGTCTTGAAAAATACATCAGAATTCCATACCCAAAAATACTCTAAAAGTTCATCCGTTAGTGACTGATCTAGTCTCTGATTTCAAAAAAAAAGCTAGAACAAATTTCTGGTTTTACAAATTGAGACATGGATGGAGTGTGAAGCTGTGTGCATTGCTGTTTTTAGCTGTTGATCTCCACTGATTTCATACTGAAGTTCTTTATTTTGTTGTTCTCTATAACCAGGTACTTTCTAAATTTTGAATGACGAAAATGGAATGCAAGCATGTTTTGAGGAATGTACTGATGATTTGAAGCTAATATTCAAATATTGGACTGAAGTTTCATATATGTTTCTTACAAGTCATTTGGCTTTTTTTTAATTTCTACTTTTATTCTCTTCTTTTGAACTGAATATGCCAGATCTGTTAACAGTCAGTAGTTTAGCAGGGATTTTCATGTGTTAAGGTTAGGATTAGTCCACTGATTCCTTTAAGTTTAAGAATGTTGATTTAGGCCTCGTGTATGTTGATTTTGGCTGCTGAATCTACGTAGTTTAGTCATTTAATTTCAGCATTGCTAGAATACTCTGTTGATATGAGAATTAGTATGCTTAATGTGTAGTTTTAAATCCATGTTCATATTACCACTCTCTGTAGCAGGTCGTTTAGATTTAGTTCATAATCTGGTGTTCATGTCTAGTATTCTTGTATCGTGTTTCTGTGTTTCTTAAGGGCGATTGGGCCCAATTTGGGACTATATGAGGCAACCCGTTTACGAATGGGTTCAGCTTTTGCTCTTGTTATGTTTCGCTCCTTGGGCTCAATTCTGAGCCCTATCCGGCATTGTCAAGTTGTTAGGATTTGCATAATGGAAGTGTTTCTTTCTAACATTGAAAATTTGATCATGGGCCCAGTATTTGACCCTTTGAAATTTTGGGTGACCTCTTGCCTTGGTCCTCATTGCTGGGCTTGACGTTGAGCCCAGTTTCCCTTGTTCTCCTTTACCAGATTTTTAAATAACATGGGGTCTACTGCTGGCCCAGAATTCCTTTAAATAACTAAGCACCTAGTATTAATTAAACGTGCTCATAATAAGGAGAATTAGATTAATCTGGACCTCTTTTAGGTTGTTTTTTTGTTCAACGTAATTGTTTTCTTTAAAAAAGAGTGAAGTGTACCATCTTAATTAAACCACCCATGGCCCTCACAAATATTGTAAATTAGCTATTAAGAATGAATATTCGTAGAAGTCTTTAGGCGCGTTTAAAATACAATTGTGATTGTGTACACGTTCGCGTGACATAATTACGATTCTAAAAACCAATTCGGAATATGCGTTCTCGCAACTTTGATCAAACTTTCTTAATAATAATAAAATTGTTATTAATATAGTTCTTTTAGACCGAGGTGTGCCATTCATAATCAAATCGCTACGGCCCTCTTGTTAAGTGATGTAAAAATGATACCCGTAGTTTGCTTTAGGCACATTTAATATACCATCGTGGTTGTGTACACGTTCGCGTGACATAATTACGATCCTAAAAACAAAACCAGAGTATGCGTTTGTGCAACTTTGGCCAAACTTTCTTAATAATAATAAAGCGTTGTTAATTGTGGACACGTTCGCGTGACATGATTTTTGACGTGCCAAACAAATCGGTACACGTACGCGTGACCTGTTTTAAGATAATTTCCTAATTAAAAGAGGAAAATGCACATGGGTTTTAAAATAAGTAATTAAATAATCTGATTAAGCCAAGTATGATCAAAGCGACCGTGCTAGAACCACAGAACTCGAGAGTGCGTAACACCTTCTTCTGGGTTAACAGAATTTCTTACCCGGATTTCTGTGTTTTGCAGACATTAAACCAGAGTCAAATTTCCTCGATTCGGGATTCTAAACCGGTGACTTGGGACACCATTAACTATCCCAAGTGGCGACTCTGATCATAAATAATAATCCCGTTTCGATTGTCACTTAAATTGGAAAAACTCCCTCATATACCCTTTCGGGGTAGTAAAAAGGAGGTGCGACAGCTCTGGCGACTCTGCTGGGGATTAGAACCCACAACTACTAGTTCAGGGTTCAAGAATTCGAGCTTGTAATATAATTTTGCTTGGTTTTATTTATTGTTGATATTATTGTATTTTGTGAACCCAATGTGCTAATTGCCGTTTATGTGCCATTTCAATATTGTTTGAATGTTATTAAAATGCTTTCTTACGCCACCCTTCTGAGTCTTCTAAAATTTGGCGCACACGTTCGCATGGCCCACTTTCTGTTAGAAGTCATACCAGTTAGAACGAGGCATGGGTCAGCAACAAGGCCGGGCAGACTTTGGTGCTCCCGGTACGTTTCCCCCACCTCGGCTCGAGTTGTCCACTCGGGTAAACCTAGTCTAGAACACAACCCCAAGTTTAAACTTAGAAGAACATAATCTCATGCAGGATCCCTAGTAGGAAGGTTTGTTTGCATCACGTGAATTTGACTTAGGGGACTCAACACAGGGGTTGGGTCCGTTTAGGACAGGTGTACCCAAAATAATAGACCATCCTGGTGCATCTTACGTGCTATGTGAACATTTATTTGTTTCGGCCTGCATGTTGACCGGCTAGGAAAGACAATTAGGGGAAAAACCAAGAGCGGCATAGAAAGGAAATAAACCGATTTTGAAAATCTCGGTATTTGAAAATGTATCGAAGCTCTGCCGAATTTTTCCAAAAAGAGGGATTTGAAAAAAACAAAAGAAAAAAAAAGCAAAAAAAGAAAAAAAAGAGTCATTTCAAAACGATTCATTCGTGTTTTCTTTTAAAATTATGTCAAAATTGCCCGAACTACGCAGGTCTGATTCCCACCAGATGTGGGATACATAGGCAACCTACATAGGGTTCGTCCTCTTTTTGCAAAATTAACCAAATAAAGTGAAGTCGTAGGTAGGGATCTATTTCGAGAATAAGCCGACCCAACTTCGGCACCGTTCTCACCGAGATATCCTTAGAATATTTTCAGTTGTCGAAGGGCTATTTTTGTAGAGAACGAACAAATCTGTCAGTAAGGGGTCATTTTTCTAAGTGTCTTCCCTCGGCCTCAAAATTTACTTGAAATTGCAAAGGGGCCATGTTTACGAAAGCAGCCACTTTTGTGTAGAAGGGAAAGGGTCATTTTCTTTTAGGAGTCGAAAACTGTTTCCTCAACATATATCAGAGTACACCCTAACCCTAACCATTCACAGGTGCCAAGATGAACATTGTCCAGGACCCGAAACTACTAGTCATAGAGCAGGCTCAGTTAGAGTTGCGCATGTGGTGGTATGATTTGGATAAAGATGGTCAAGACTGGGTAAAGGAACAGTTGGGTGCTCTCACCGACATTTTGGAAATCAAACCACATGAAGATTTGATCAAAGCTTTATTAACCTTTTGGGATCCTGTGCACAATGTCTTTCGTGGATTTTGAGCTCACCCCTACACTGGAAGAAATAGCTGGGTACATCAATTTTGGCTGGGACTTGAGAAAACAACAGTTGATATTCCCGAGACCATCAATGCACAAATTCTTTGATCTTCTTAATATCAGCAAAAGGCTTATGTGGACAACGGATGTTGTTCCTTTCAATTTTTGTATTCCAGATTCGGGCATTCGGTCGGTTCGAAACACATGAAAAGAGATTGAACAACAAACAAGACAAGAATCTTTGGCAAATTCATCGTAGATTCGCCTTCATAGTTGCGTTCTTGGGAATTATAGTCTTTCCAAATGCTGAAGGGACGGTAGATACCCGCATGGCTAGAGTTGCAAAAACCCTTATTACAAAGAAAGATCACACACTTGCTCCTCTAGTACTGGCAGATATTTACTGGGTGTTGACATTATGTAGATCCGGGGCTCAATTCTTCGAGGGCTGCAGTGTTCTTCTACAAATGTGGTTGATCGAGCATCTCCGCCACCACCCCAAGTTCATGAGATATGGTTCAAGCAAAGATAACTTCATCAAAAGCTACGAGGAAGGGTGAAAGATTACAACGATCCAGAAGGGTTTGAAGCTTGGATCTCCCATTTGAAAGCTCTAAAAGCAAGTCAAGTCGAATGGACTATATGTTGGCTCCGATGACAGAAATCATATATATGACAGCCACAAAGGGTTATTTGATGTTGATGGGTTTGAGGAGTGTCCAGCCGTACGCACCACAGAGGGTCTTAAGGCAGTTAGGGAGATATCAGGTGGTACCTGAAGATGAAGATCTAACCACCCAAGTCATCGAACTCCATCTAGAGGCCGCATCGCCAGAGGCTTTAGTCCAGCAGGATTGGAATAGTTGTCGGTATCTGAAAAATGGCACCCAGGTACCAGATGTTGCCAAAGGGGAAGTGAATACGAATTATGCAGCGTGGTTCAAAAGAAAGTCAGGTGTAAGCAATGAGCCACAGCCCGAACCAGAGCCCGAGAGACCATCTAAAAGACCACATGTGCAGGCTTTCGATGACAAAGTCAAGGAAAGGTTGGCCTGGGGAGAGAAGGAGAAAAAGTACCAAGCTACCATTCACACTCTTGAAGAGAAATTAAGAAACGTTGAGTTCAATAATGATCTACAACCGCAAGAAGCTGAAGGAGAAAGAAGGAAATTGGCCCAGGAAAATGAAGCCTTACGAGCTCAAATTCAAAGAATGAAAATCGCTGCTGAAAATCCGGCCAGAAGTAGACAAGATGAGAAGCTCATAAATGGCCTTAGGAGAAAGGTGTGTGGTTACGAGGCTGACCTGGAAAAGACTGAAAAGGAGTTAACGAAAGCCCAAGCCAAGTTAGTTAAGAATGCGGAGGGACGGGCAAGTTTCGTCCGACAGCTGAAAGAGAAGTACGACAGAGGAATTGTGGGTCTAAAGAAAAGGATCAATGTCCTTGAAAATGAAACGACCAAGTAGGCAAGAGATTTCAAAGCAGAAAGGGAACATTGCTATGCCCTGATGTCGTAGTTAGAAAAGGACTTGCAGCAGCTTCAAGAGCAAAAGCATACTGCCGAAAAAGTTTTGGAGGCCCGATCTCAGCAGATTGGACGATTGCTACAAGAGAAGGGCATTATCAGGGAGAAGGTTAGGAGGAATGCGGACTACATTGTGATGAAGTGCAACGAGTGTGAGGACATGACCCAGTCCATGTTCTTCGCTTCAGTTATGATTTTTGTCCAACAGATCATGGATGACTTATTTCGTCTCCAAGAAGACCCGGCACATAGGCCCGCAGCAAGGCCAACTGGAGCAGCAGTGGAAGCACTTACGTATTCTTGATTTTTATTTTTTGAGTTTGTGTTGCAGTTTCTTTTAGAATTTGTTAGTCCATTTTGGGTCTTGTCTTAGTTTTTGAAAATGTTTCAGTAGGAGAGTCGTTGTAATCAGGATGTTTCTATCTTGTTTTATTTATGAAATTTGAAAAAAAAAACAAAACAAAAATGTGTTTTTCTTTTATTTCGCATTTATCCCAGAACTACGCTTGGTCTGATTCATGTGGCGTCATGATACGTAGATGATTCGATCATAACCATGAAATGAAAAAAGAGAGAGCAAAAATAAAAGAAATTGAGGGGAAAGAAATAATGGCAAAACAAGAGAGGAAAAGACTGCGCGAGAATAAACCAACCAAGAAAGGCGGGAATGAAAAGGAAGAGAGAAAGAAAAATGCAAAATGAAAAGAACTAGTGAAAGCCGGGATGAAGCAAGCAGCCGTTCAAATGCATAATAGAAATGGTTAACTGCTTAGGTGCATTGCATCCCCAATGTGCGGTTGCCTACCTGTTAAGCTCTTAATCGCTAACAAGTTTGCTTGTTATCATCAAGTACATGCAGGTGGTTAGTTTGTTTGGCATTCTGGAAACCCACCCGTACAATACCAGATCTAAGCACAAGGCGAACATGGCTGGCAAAGAATTGGATTCGAGTGTTATTGACCCGCCAAGGGAGGTAGAAGAGTCTGAGCCCGGTATGAAAGAAGAGTTGTATAAGCTGAAACAACAGATGGCTGAGATGTACCAGGCATGGATGAAAGGGCACCCTCCCCCATCATACCCTGCCAACCCCACTTTCGTCCCACCGCTGGCTCAAGAACCCCCTGTCGTCGATCTATCCCCACATCATACCCCTAGCTTCAACCCTTACCACCACTATACGGGTTCCTCCTCCCAAAATGTCCAAGCTCCATTAGCCAAATCGACCGCATGCCCCCCTCCACCAGCTACCCCTGTTTTCGTGGCACCTCCACCGGCCACCCACCACCGGTCTTCCAGCGAACCGGCACTCCAAGCCTAAGACAATCAGTATTACGCCCCGGATCCCACCTTCAAAATCCCAGATCATTACTCATACACTCCTCGTTTTGACCTCCCTTTTGAGACTGAGAAACCACCTAAAACCCGGAACAGGAGGAGATGTTCAGGAAGGTAAGAAGCCTGGAACAATGGTTCAGAAATATGTAGGGATTGGGAGGCCAGGTGAGCATAGCCTACAAAGATTTGTGTCTATTTCCTGATGTTCAGTTTCCTGTTGGATTCAAGATGCCTAAATTCGACCTATATGACGGGCACGGAGACCCGGTGGCCCACTTGAGGGGATTCTGTAGCAAAATAAGAGGAGCTGGTGGTAGAGATGAGCTGTTAATGGCATACATCAGCCAGAGTCTGAGTGGCGCGGCGTTAGAATGGTACACACGTCAGGATCACAGCCGATGGTATACCTAGGATGATTTGGCCCAAGCATTTGCGCGGCACTTCGAATACAATATAGAAATCGTTCCAAATCGTTTGTCCCTGACTAAGATAGAGAAGAAACCAGGAGAAAGTTTCAGAGAATATGGTTTTTGCTGGAGAGAACAAGCGACAAGAGTCAACCCTCCAGTGGAGTAAAATGAAATGGTGGAGTGCTTTCTGTAGGCTCTGGAGCCAACTTACTTTGGCCATCTGATATCGGCCATAGGCAAGTCTTTCAACGAGGTAGTGAAGATGGGCGGCATGGTGGAAGAAGGGCTTTAAACAAGCAAAATCATGAGCTACTCGGCCATCAAAGCAACCACCCAAGCCATCCTGAATGGCACTGGAGGAGTGATCGGAAAGAAGAAGAAAGAGGATGTTGCAACAGTTGACTCAGGATCGTGGCTTGGTCCGAGGAGCACACCACACCATTACACCCCACCTCGACCTCATCACCGAACCTACACCCAAACCCCATATAATCTACTTCAACACTACTATCTATCACCAGACCCTCAGTATTCTGTCCACCACGCCCAATCATATACTCAACCTCCTCCTTACCCACAATGGCGTACCCAAGCCCCACAAAACACCTACCCAGCTCCACAAAATGCTTACCCACCCCCACGAACCTACCGAAACCCTGCCGGTCCAGGTTTCCGGCCCAAGCCCAGTATTCAGGAACGAGAGGTTGCAGCGAAAGAAAACTTTCACCTCATTAGGGGAGTCTTATACCAGCTTATTCCAGAGATTGAGGCAGTTGGATGTGCTGAGGCCAATTGAGTCGAAATTTCCAAACCCTCCTCCAAAGAGTTTGGATTACTCCCTCAGCTGTGCATATTGTTCTGGTACTCTGGGGCATGATACGGAAAAGTGCTGGCACTTGAAAAATGCCATCCAAGAGCTCATAGACACAAATCAGATTGTGGTCCAAACTCCAGAAGCACCCAGCATCAATCAGAACCCATTGCCAACCCATAATGAAACAAACATGATCGAGATAGTACACAAGGAGGGGGAGCCCAAGAAGCCTTCACAATCTGTTATGATGATTCGGTCTAGTGAGGTCAAGCCAGTCAAAAAACCAATGGTTGAAGGATCAACGAACAAGTTGGGCATGACAAACGGTGAGCCATCTGTGGTAGTTGAGAAGAGATCCCCGAGTGATGATGTAGAAAAGCAAGAAAAGTCAAAGGCGATCGTGCCAGGGTTGGCGAATAAGCCCATCATAGTTGTAGAGGGCGCCCATACGGAACCTGTCATCATCAAGCCTATAACCCAGCTGCCGGTAATCAACACCAAGGCTATCCCATGGAACTATGAACGGGTGATAGTGACCTATAAGGGGAAGGAAGTGAAAGAAGAAGTCAATGAGGCCCAGGTATTAACTCGTTCGGGAAGATGCTTTGCCCCGGAAGAGTTAAGGAAAGCTAAAACACTCAAAGATAATCCAGTTCTAGTAAAGAAAGCAGTCACTGAAGAAGAAGCGGAGGAGTTTTTGAGAAAAATGAAAGTGCAATATTACTCCACCGTGGAGCAGTTGAGAAAGACTCCCGCTCAGATTTCCTTGCTATCATTGTTGATCCATTCAGATGAGCATCGTCGGGCCCTGATGAAAATTCTGAACGAAGCTCATGTCCCCAACAAAATCACAGTGAACCATTTACAGAGGATTGCCAATAAGATATTTGAGGTGAATAGGGTCACCTTCTTTGATGACGAGTTGCCCGTGGTAGGTACCGAATACAACAAAGCTCTCTATCTTACAGTGAAATGTGAAGATTCTGTGGTCACTAGGGTGCTGGTGGATAATGGTTCCAGTGCAAACATTTTCCCTCTCTCCACTCTGCACAAGTTGAAAATTGATACTGAAAGGGTCCATAAGAACAGTATATGTGTCCGAGGTTTCGACGGTAGAGGAAAAGATTCGGTTGGTGATATAGTGCTTGAATTGACAATAGGACCGGTTGAATTCACCATGGAGTTCCAGGTACAAGATGTGGCCGTCTCTTATAATTTGCTATTAGGTCGGCCTTGGCTACATGCCGCCAGATCAGTCCCGTCCTCTTTGCACCAGATGGTCAAGTTCGAGTGGGATAGACAGGAGATCGTCGTGCATGGCAAAGAGAACTCGTGTGCTTACAGTGATGCCTCCATCTCGTTTATTGAGGCCGAAGACGGTGATGCCTCCATCTCGTTTATTGAGGCCGAAGACGATCAAGGGCCTTGGTTCTACCTAGTTTCTGAAACAATGCCAGTTGAGAAGGTTCCGGAAGGGAAATGTATTCCAACTCCAAAGATAGCTTCCGCATCTGTCATGGTGGCGTCTAAAATGCTGAAGAACGATTTTGTGCCAGGCAAAGGCCTGGGCGCTTCTTTACAAGGTATCGTGCAGCCAATGGCCCTGCCTAAAAACTTGGATACGTTTGGTCTAGGATTCAAACCCACAGCGGCAGACGTGAAAAGGGCTAAAAGGTTGAAACAGAAGGCGTGGGCACTTCCGAAGCCTATCCCACGTCTCTCCAGGATATTTGTCAAGCCCGGTGCCGTGAAACGCCCAGTGACAGCAATTCCAAGTCCCGTGGTTGACATTTATGAAGAGTTAATTGAAAGGTTCCAGAGTTTGTTTGATGATGTAAACATGGTAGAAGTTGGAGAAGGATCCAGCAAAGCAGATGTGCAGTTCGTCGGGCTGAAAGTAAAGCTTAACAATTGGAAGGCTACTCCTTTCCCTACTCGGAGGGAGTTTTGGTAGTTCACGTTGTTTTCCTTTCTATCTGGGTCATTCCAGGGTTGTGACCCAGATTTTTATTTTTCGCTTGTTTGATGTACAAACCCTGTTATCCTTTATTTTCAATGAAATGCAATTTCCCTTTTCCATCATTCCTGATAGTTTTTATTTTTGTTTTCTTTTCTTCTTTGTACAGTTCTTTTTATACTAGTTTCAATGACATGACATGCATGAGGAATCTTCAGCCAAGTCTTAAAAGTCAATCTAATTCTGAAATAATAATCCAGGAAATAGAGAGTGATGATGAAACAGAATATGATGAGGATAAGGCACTTGAGGAAATCAGTAAAGAATTAAATCATTTTGAAGAAAAACCCGAGCCTAATTTGAATGAAACCGAAGCAATCAATTTAAGAGATCTAGATAATGTCAGAGAAACCAAGATAAGTGTCCATCTCGAACCCCAAATCAGGGAAGAAATAATCAAAGCACTGTTTGAATATAAGGATATCTTTGCATGGTCGTATGATGACATGCCGGGCTTGAGTACCGACTTAGTGGTCCACAAATTTCCAACTGATCCAACTTTCCCTCTCGTCAAGCAGAAATTAAGGAAGTTTAAGACCGACATGAGTGTGAAGATCAAAGAAGAAGTCAGAAAGCAGCTTGATGCAAAGGTCATTCGAGTCACGCGGTATCCCACATGGTTAGCCAATATTGTGCCTGTGCCAAAGAAAGATGGTAAGACCAGAGTGTGTGTTGACTACCGTGACCTTAATACAAGTCCAAAGGATAACTTCCCCTTGCCAAATATTCACATTTTGATTGATAATTGTGCCAAGCATGAGATTGGGTCTTTTGTGGATTGCTATGCGGGATATCATCAGATCTTAATGGATGAAGAAGATGCAGAAAAGATGGCATTCATCACACCATGGGGAACATATTGCTACCGGGTCATGCCATTTGGTTTAAAAAGTGCTGGGGCAACCTACATGAGGGCAATGACTACCATATTCCACGACATGATACACAAGGAGATTGAGGTTTACGTGGATGATGTGATCATAAAGTCCAGGAAGTAGTCTGACCACGTCAGAGATTTAAGGAAGTTTTTCCAGAGGCTCCGCGGGTACAATCTTAAGCTCAACCCTGCAAAGTGTGCATTTGGCGTTTCGTCAGGGAAACTGTTGGGGTTCATAGTCAATCGGCGGGGCATTGAGTTGGATTCGTCAAAGATCAAAGCTATCCAGGAATTACCACCGCCAAAGAACAAGACTGAGGTGATGAGTCTGTTAGGGAGGTTGAACTACATCAGCAGGTTTATTGCTCAACTCACGACAACCTGTGAGCCTATCTTTAAGTTGCTAAAGAAGGATGCTGCGGTCAAATGGACTGATGAGTGCCAGGAAGCATTCGATAAGATCAAGGAGTATTTGTCAAACCCACCTGTGTTGGTCCCGCCAGAGCCCGGGAGACCTTTGGTTCTTTATTTGACAGTCCTGGATAATTCATTCGGCTGTGTGTTGGGTCAACATGACATCACCGGCAGGAAAGAGCAGGCCATCTATTATCTCAGCAAGAAGTTAACATCCTATGAGGTTAAGCATACTCCCCTTGAAAGGACATGTTGTGCCCTGACTTGGGTAGTGGTGCTTTTGAAGCATTATCTGTCATCCTACACTACTTACCTCATTTCTCGCCTAGATCCTTTAAAGTATATTTTCCAGAAGCCTATGCCCACAAGAAGACCTGCAAAGTGGCAGATCTTGCTCACAGAATTTGATATCGTATATGTGACTCGGACGGCAATGAAAGCCCAAGCTTTGGCCGATCACCAGGCCGAGAACCCGGTGGATGAAGAATATGATCCTTTGAAGACTTACTTTCCTGATGAAGAGGTAATGCATATTGATGAGGTCGAGCAAGATGAAAAGCCCGGTTGGAAACTCTTCTTTAATGGGGATGCTAACATGAAAGGTGTTGGGATAGGAGCTGTGCTCATTTCTTAGGGCACCACTACCCCGTCACAGCTCAACTTCTTTTCTATTGTACCAACAACATGGCTGAGTACGAAGCATGCATTCTAGGTTTAAGGTTAGCTGTGGACATGGGAGTCCAGGAAGTGCTGGTTTTGGGAGATTCAGATCTGTTAGTGCACCAGATTCAAGGGGAATGGGAGACTCGAGATTTGAAGCTCATACCATATCGACAATGTCTACAGGATCTTTGTCAGCGGTTCAGATCAGTGGAGTTCAGGCATATCCCCAGGATCCATAATGAGGTTGCTGACGCCTTGGCTATTCTGGCGTCAATGTTACATCATCCAGATAAGGCTTATATTGACCCTTTGCATATTCAGGTCCGTGATCAGCATGCTTACTGTAACATGGTGGAAGAAGAACTTGATGGTGAGCCGTGGTTCCATGATATCAGGGAATACATCAGGATGGGGGTATATCTGGTACAATCCACAGGTGATCAAAAGAGAACAATTCGATGTTTGGCAAGTTGATTTTTCTTAAGCGGAGGAGTTTTGTACAAAAGAACTCCGGATCTTGGATTGTTGAGATGCATAGATGCTAAGCAAGCCACGACTATCATGACCGAAGTACATTCGGGAGTTTGCGGGCCGCATATGAGTGGGTATGTTCTGGCAAAGAAAATTCTTCGAGCAGGGTATTATTGGCTCACCATGGAACGAGATTGCATCATCTTTGTGCGTAAGTGTCATCAATGCCAGGTGCACGGTGATTTGATCCATTCTCCCCCGTCTGAATTGCATACAATGTCCGCACCTTGGCCGTTCGTTGCATGGGGCATGGATGTCATCGAACCAATTGAGTCAGCAGCATCCAATGGGCACAGGTTCATTCTGGTGGCCATCAATTATTTCACTAAGTGGGTTGAAGCTGTGACTTTCAAATCTGTGACCAAGAAAGCAGTGGTAGACATTGTTCATTCAAACATCATTTGTCGGTTCGGAATTCCAAAGGTAATTATCATGGACAATGGTGCTAATCTTAACAGCCATTTGATGAAGGAAGTATGCCAGCAGTTCAAGATTATGCATCGGAATTCCACTCCGTATCGTCCCAAGGCAAATGGAGCGGTGGAGGCAACCAACAAGAACATAAAGAAGATACTTCGAAAAATGGTGCAAGGTTCTAGGCAATGGCATGAAAAGTTGCCTTTTGCTTTATTGGGTTATCGCACTACTGTTCACACTTCAGTAGGTGCAACTCCTTATTTGTTGGTATATGGTACTGAAGTAGTGATACCCGCGGAGGTTGATATTCCATCCCTTCGAATTGTTGCTGAAGCAGAGATTGATGATGATGAGTGGGTCAAAACCCGATTGGAGTAATTAAGTCTAATTGATGAGAAAAGACTGGCGGCAGTATGTCATGGCCAGTTGTATCAAAAGAGAATGGCAAGAGCATACAACAAGAAGGTGCGTCCCCGGAAATTTGAAGTGGGTCAGCTAGTATTGAAACGCATCCTTCCACATCAGGCTGAAGCAAAAGGCAAGTTTGCCCCAAATTGGCAGGGGCCGTTCGTGGTAACGAGAGTGTTGTCCAATGGTGCTTTGTATTTAACATATATAAAAGGCAAGTGTGTGGACATGGCTATCAATTCTGATGCAGTCAAAAGATATTATGTATGATTTCTTTGATTTAAATTGTGTTGTTTGTACTTGGAATGTTTTGAAGATTGGAATGCGAAGGCATTTTTATTCTGCTATCTAAACACTTTATCCTTTGTTACCCCTTTTGAGCCTTTTATTTTCTTTCATACCCCTCTTTTAGAATCAGAAGCAGAGTTTAGAAATACAGATACAAACACAAAAAGGAAAGAGGAAAGGAGAAGAGAAGAGAGAGAGAGAAAATGAAAAAAGAGAAGAGAAAAAGAGAAGAAAAAGAAAAATGAATAAAAGAAGAAAAAAAAGAGAGAAAAGAAAAAGAGAAGAAGAAGAAGAAGAAAGAGAGAAAAGTACAAAAACAAAGCAATTCCTATGACATGAACTACGTTCGACCTGATTCCTTTTAAGGATACGCAGGCAGCCTTACTGTTCGGTCCCATCAAAATAAAAATCCAAAATCCCCAAGCAAAGAAACTGGGGCAGGAGTTGCGGTTTTGTAAAATATTTTGATTCCAGAAGTTGTAATTTTGAACCCATTCGAGTCGTTTTCAGCCTTTATGATATCCTTTCTTTCTAACCTTGTCCAAAAGCCCACATTACGGTCCAAAGAAAGACCTTCCGATTAATCCTCGAGGGATGCCAGGTCAAGCAAGCTAGAGGTATGATTCATATTAGGGGCAACACTCTGTTCTGTGTAGGGAAAGATGAATAAATGAGAGAGTCTTATTGGTGAAAACCCTCACGCGCACCGTAAGGCGACAGAAAGCTGAGAGAAATTAAAAATGAGAGAGTCTTATTGGTGAAAACCCTCACGGGCACCGTAAGGCGACGGAAAGATGAGAGAAATTAAAATGAGAGAGTCTTATAAGTAAAAACCCTCACGGGCATCGTAAGGCGACGATGAGTTGAGAGATGAACAAATGAGAGAGGTTGGTTGGTGAAAACCCTTCAAGGCATCGCAAGCCGAATGAGGTTGTTGACTTTGCAAAGGAATTAGATCATGGGGACCCCAGGCATAAAATGTGAGGACTGAAAGGTGATTGACTGAATGGACAAGGCTGATTAATCCGAAATGCATATCATGATAATTTGATGCCAGCAGCCTCACTCAGATAAGTCCTTTTTCCTTTTCTTCATCAAACAGTCTTTTTGTTTTGATTTTTCTTCTTTATTCATAGCCTTCGAAGTCATTGCATTTCATTTCCTTTTGTGTCTACTTTCTCTAAGGCTTTTTCCAATGATAGCCTTGCTAAGAAAACAAGAAGGGATTGCAAAGCTTATTACCAACTTCCAAATTGCACAAAATAAAGAGTGGCCACAACATGCCAGAAATGACATGATGCACAATGAAAAACAAGGTGTTAGCCGAGGTTCAAGTGATCAAGTGGTTTCGTGAATTGTGGGGAGAAATACAGAGATTCAGATTGGAAAGACAGATGGTTAAAACGGCAGGTTGAGTATAGGGCACTCAGGTTGTTCAGGGTTCCGTGGTTAAGGTTCAATCAGAAGGTGAAACAATTCCTTGCCAGTCGGATGCAGTTGAGCTGAAAATGAAGAGCGGCCACAGCATGCCAGAAATGACATGATGCACAATGAAAAACAAGGTGTTAGCCGAGGTTCAAGTGATCAAGTGGTTTCGTGAATTGTGGGGAGAAATACAGAGATTCAGATTGGAAAACAGATGGTTAAAACGGCAGGTTGAGCATAGGGCACTCAGGTTGTTCAGGGTTCTGTGGTTAAGGTTCAATCAGAAGGTGAAACAATTCCTTGCCAGTCGGATGCAGTTGAGAAGAACAAAGCATGACAGTGGAAAGGCCACCCTCTACAAGAATGCCGCAAACTAACCACCACATTTTCAAACTGACAAGTTTTTTCTTTGATTGAAACAGGGGCATGAAATTTTATTTGTTCTGGAGAAACCCTCCGTGAGGAAAGCAGGTGCCAGTCAGGCTCGGCCGTAAGTTTTCAGTACCCTCTTGGATAACGGGATGTGTTGACGCCCCCTTTTTCTCGCGAAATTAGGTTTACAACATTTGGGAGGACAACTCTATTCCCTTTTGGGATTTGGGTTTTTGGAATTGAAGAGTCGCCACCTAATGATTAAGTGCATTAGGACACTAAGGATTTTTGAGTTGGAAAACCAGAGTTCGGGTAAGGGCTAGAAATTATCTCGAGGGGAAGGTGTTAGGCACCCCTCAAGATCCACTAGTGTGGTTCCCAACCATGTTATATTGTGACTTCACATAATCAAGTAGGCAATTAAGGGCTCAAATAGAAAGGGTTCACATACAATATTGCAAGTAAGTCGAAACTTGAGTACAGGTAAAGAGGGCAGGAGTTTTATGAAAAAAAGATTTAAACAATTCTAAAAAAAATAAAACGAAAAGNGTGGTGGTCCCCCCCGGACCGCCCGGATCCCACGAGTGAATCGAAAGTTGGATCTACATTGGATCTCACCCGAATCGCCCCATCTATCCTCCTGAGGAGGAGGTTTCAAAACCCCCGGTTCGAACAGGACGGAGTACGCCATGCCTAATGTGCCTTGGATGATCCACATCTCAGGGTCAGGCGCCGATGAGCACATTGAACTATCCATGTGGCTGAGAGCCCTCACAGCCCAGGCACAACGACGCAATTATCAGGGGCGCGCTCTACCACTGAGCTAATAGCCCGTCGTGCGAGCCTCCCACTGGGGGCCCGCTATGCCAAAAGCGAGATCATATAAGGGCTCATGTATACCTCCTCAAGCAAAACACATAAGTAGCATGACTTAAACATAATTAAGGTCTCAAAAGATAGGGACTTATACAGCAGATTAGACTTGGTTTTTTTAAAAAAAAAAAACGAAGTAAGAACAGTAATAGCACGACTCTGGGCAGAGATTGGGAATCCAGTGATGGAAATCAGAAACTTAGTAAGAGTAAGATAGATGGATCATTTCAAAATTGTTTCCAGCAGAGTTTTGTTTTAAGAAAGAAAGCTGAGTGAGCTTCAGAAAATCAAAACAAGAATAGGAAAGGAAAAAATGAAATTAAAAGAAGTTGGTTAGTTTTGGGCTAATAGCAACACAATTAATCAGTTATTATCGGGCCTAAAGTTTGCCTAGGCGTCGTTGTACATTGTATGATTATTTTAGAGAATGAACATACATATTTCGATTCTGATTTATCAAGGTACGCGTGATAAAGTATTTGCAGAAAATGGTTCAAACCACTCAGCCATATTTTAACAAAGTTATTAGACAAACGTGAATTAACTACTGCAACTCGAACGAGTGAGAAGTCCTAAGGGTAGGATATCTAATGCACATAGAAGTACCTAAATCATTGGTTTCTAACATGCCAATGCAGTAATGACAAATTATTTAGCTCGCTGTTAATTATCTGCTAGTTATTAACTAATCGTGGTTACAAGATGAGCGTAATGACAGGCTGAAAGTAAAGAACCTAAAGCAGGATCTCTAATGAATGAGATGCATGGCCTATACAGGTTATCTATTGCGCAGATAAGTAAATAAAATCCTATAAGCATGTTTTCTACCCATTATTTATACTAAGCATGCATAACCCTCCCCCATATTCACTATTCAACCCCAATCGTTCGTTTACAAATTATTACAAACCAGTATCATCTGAATTACAGTAAATAAGAACAAAAATAAGAAGTTATTGTATAGGGAGCCTTCAATCAGGCCCAGTCTTCCAACCTCAACCTCTTCGAGTTCACAGCCTTTGCCATGGTCTAGGTGCGGCAAAGCTCCCTAGGGCCCCATTGGGTCCCTGGCCAATACCAGCACCTAGACATTTAAAAGAAAATGCAGGACATGTGCAGTGTGGAATACCAGCCTTGTGTGTCAAAGTTCAGTGAGTACTCAAAGGTACTCAAAGCAATGCTCACACGAAGGGGGCAAAACCTATTTTCTAAGAGTAGTGTGAAGTGCAGGAAGAAGAGTTTTCGAAAATAAGGGGGTTTGTTTTAAAAGAAAACTGCAGAACCATAGTTCAACAGTACATGATTGCATACAAGGGTCATGGGAAAAGGGGAACAGATAGATCACACAATGCTGAAGGGGATACATGTTTAATAAACATGACTACACAGAATCAAGGAATTCAGGGGAACCTGGAAGTAGTAAAATTTAGGCATGCTAATGTATAATAACAGGACATAGGCTTAGCAAGGAATAGACAAAGTAAGACTTAGCATGTAAATCAGAAGACATGGTGAAGTATTAGAGCAAAGAATAAATTACACATTGAGCAGGAGAAGCATAAGTAGAAGAAAATCACAAAGATAATGAACTGAAACAAAAATAAACACATTGGTGTGAGACTTGAAAATTAATTAGGACATACCAAAAAGCAGGATGCAAAGACAAGGTAGTAACACTATATTAGCCTTGGCTTTCAGCCAGCTAATAATAAGCAGGAGCAGAGAATAGCAATAGAACAAAGAGCAAGAGAGAATGCAGATTTTAAAGTATTCAGTGTGTGTAAGCCAGGAAGACTTGTCGTGTGTGCTATGTAAAAGACTTTGGGTATTTATAGTTGAAAGTAGGTGGTAAAAACAAGGTAAAAAAATCACAGAAATATGTCAATTTAAGAACTCGGAATCAATTGATTGAAGAATCAAGGAAGTACTCCCATTAATTAAGGGAATCAAAATCAAACGAAAAGATTCAGCACCACAGAAGGCAAGTAGAAAAATCAGGGCAGGGTTAAATAAGGAATGAGTCAAGGTTCAGTTTGCATATAGTAACCAATTAAGACCAAATTCAGGAAAATTACAACTAAGGAAAGGCTAGGTAGAATAGAGTACCATAGCAAATAAGGTAACAAAGATCAGTTAATTTAAAACAGGCGAATAGAATGCTAGGGTTTTGAAGGAAAGTTTTTGAATTACCAATCAATCAAAGAAAATCAAAATCAATCATGCGAAGTCATGATTCTGCATTCTCAACATATAAATAGAGGTGAATGAACAAGAGTAACAAACAAAATCAGCCATATAGACATAAGGGGGAAAAGAGATGAACAAACACAACCATCCAGAGATAGTGGAAATAGATTAGGATTCAACAAGGCATATTCGAAGCATGGTGACCATGAGACATTAACAAGAATCAAGTAAATAGGCTAGCAGATAGACCCAAAGTAAGGAAAATCAGGCTCTCACACATAATCAAACGAAGAAACATGCTAACACATAGAGACAAGGCAAAGGAAATTAGGCTAACACATATAATCGAAGCAAAGAAGCATGCTAACACACATAATCAAACGAAGAAATATTTTTTAGAAATTAGGGTTTTAAGCAGAGTCAAACTAAAGAACAGTAAGAGCATAGAAATCGGTCAGAATAAACAAGGAAAATGTTTTAATCATAAAGAAAATTGGTCGAAATATGCGTAAAAGAAATCCAAGAAACCCTAAATTTTCAAAGAAAGTAAAAATGGTTCAAAGTAGAGAATCTTTCAGAAGAAACTCGAGAATAAGCAGAACATAGAGAAAAATATGAAAATAACACTGTTTTGAGAGATTCAGGAGAGGGTTAGGGTTTCAAAAAAAAGGGGGGGAAAACCCTAATAGAAGTGGAGAGAACCTGTTAACACTTCAGAGATCGTGACATATAGGGTGTGATTTCGCCTGAAATCACACCGGAGAACTCACAGGTAGCATAACCAGGAACCCTAGGTCTGAATCACCAAGGTCCATAGACCTTGAAGGTGCTAGAGATGTTTAACAGGACAACGAGAGGCCCATCGAAGCCTTGGGGTTAAAGGGAGGTGGCCGGAGATGGCCGGAGAGGCGGTGGAGATCATCGGAGAAGAGAGAACCAGAAGGTTCTAGAGGGAAGGGAGGGGAAGAGACGATATGGAGAGAGAGACAGTCTCAGAGAGAATGAGGGGTCTGGGGGGGGGGTAATTGAATTTAATTAAGGGAATTAGATCTGGACCGTTGATCTCATTTGATCAACGACTCAGATTAAAAAAAAGGGGTTGGACCGGGTTATATTAGGGATTGGGCTGGGTTATTTTAATTAGGATATTGGGCCATTTGAATCTGATAGTGGGTGTGGCCAATTTGGCTAGAATTGAAATAATAAAGGGTTGTTTGCTAAATAGCCAATTTTCCCCTTTTATCATTTTATAAAATAGTAAAAATGATTTAAAAATAAATTAAAGGCACTGGACTAATTAATAACATATAAATATTAAAGTAAAAATACTAAAAGTGATTTTATAATTGTAAAATGCTGTTAATAGGCCATAATTGCAATTATGTGCAATTTTGTTTAAAAAAATACCAAAAAAAGGTATAAAAATATGCAAAAAATTACCTTAATTATATCTTAGTGTAAATATGAGGATGAAAATAAATTATTCACCAAAAAGGCTAGTTTGGGAATAATTATTGAATTTTGTAGTATTAAAATAGACAATAAATTGATTTAAAAAATCTTTAAAATAAAGGAAAAATACCAAAACTTTTGGGCATGCTTATATATGCATGTACATGCTATTTTGAGAATATTTTGAGTATAAAAAATATGTAGGGAAAAATTGAGTATCAACAGCTGCCCCTCTTTACCCGAGAAGGATGAAAGAGTTGTCGGGAAAAGATATGATTGCCAATTTTGACCGAAAGAAACGATTTGAAAAGGCTTTGACCGAGCTCTGGCTCCTGAGCTACCTACATATCCCTGGTCTTACAGGAATCAGACCATATGTAATTCGGGGAATCCGTCGGCGGAACATGCCGATGGAGATTTTGAATGACGGACACAATATTCTGGTTGGGAAGGACAGTCAGGGACCGATGGGCTGCAGGAACCGGAGCGAGATCGCTCCTGCTGTGACGGCCGTTGCTAGTCGGTGTACCTGCAAATAAACAATGCAAGCATATATCGTGCATAAATTTAAACGTGATGCAGGTTCCCATTGGACCATGAATGCTGTCTTCGGACAGATAGGATGACGTCCTCGGACAATGACGTCCTGGGCCATGAAGCGTATAATAAAGGATGCGTAGGCTATGAAATGATGTTCTCGGGCTATGATAATGATGCCTCCGAACCATGATGCCCTTGAATAATGATATGCAAAGACAAAAGTAGGGTCCTCAGGCCATGGCATGGCGTTCTCGGGCTATGAAAATGGTGCCTCCGAGCAATGACGCCTTTGGACAATTTTGGCGATCTTTCGGCCCATGAAATGCAGGATTTGGCGATGTTTTCAGCCGATGTAAGGCATGAATATAAATGGCGATCTTTCAGACGATGTAAAGTATAAATATAAGTGGCGATCTTTCAGCCGATGTAAAATATAAGTGGCGATCTTTCAGCCGTTGCGAGATTTAAATAAAATTGGCGATATTTCAGCCGATGTAGAGATTCAAATAAAGCTGGCAATATTTCAGCCGACATAGAGATTAAGATAAAGTTGGCGATATTTCAGCCGATGTAAGGTATAAATATAAATGGCGATCTTTCAGCCGATGTAGAGATTTGAATGAAGCTGGCGATATTTCAGCCGACATAGAGATTCAAATAAAGTTGGCGATATTTCAGCCGATGTAAGGTATAAATATAAATGGCGATCTTTCAGCTGATGTAAAGTATAAATATAAATGGCGATCTTTCAGCCGATATAGAGATTTAAATGAAGTTGGCGATATTTCAGCCATGCGGGTAGAGACAATGCTTAGTCTCGGAAGGCAGAAAGGTAGCCTTATGCAATGCAAGAAAAAATGCAGATGGAGACAGTGCTTAGTCTCGGAAGGCAGAAAGGTAGCCTTATGCAATGCAAAGAAATGCAGATGGAGACAATGCTTAGTCTCGGAAGGCAGAAAGGTAGCCTTATGCAATGCAAGAAATAAAGGTGAAGAGTAACGAAGTTTCTTAGCTGGTAGATGATGGCTGATAGTTGATCGTGTCATTGTGGCTGCTGGGGATGTCATGTGCGGATAGCACTTGTAAGTAGGCGATGATTCTGAGAGTTGTACTCCTGCAAAATATGAATATGTAATCGCATCTGATGGTTTTAGGTCTTGGGGTGCCTGCATTCAAAGAAAAATCGTGAGTTTTGTAAAGGGGGAAGGTTAGTTCGTCTTCCCGTGGACTCCGCTCGTCCTACTCGGCTCTTGTTTTCATTGGGGGTAGCGTCGCTAAACAAAGCAATTTGATAGTAGCCATGCATGATTTAGAAAAAAATATGATGAAAATACATAATTGAAAATAGTTTTCTTTCAGGTGAACCGACTACTGCGACGCGGTTCAAGACATTGCAACCTTTTTGATCCAGAATTTTGAGGTTCCTCCTCAAAATTCTGCCCCAGTTTACTGGGCTGGTGTTTCTGACGGCTGCGTGCGACGAATGGGTGAAAGTTGACTTCGGAATTTTGAGGGTCCTCCTCAAAATTCTGCCCCAGTTTCCAATATCGGGGGAAATGACATTTTTATTGAATTGTGACCGAACCCACAGGGCTGCCTACGTATCCCCTCTTAAACGGGAATCAGGTCAGGCGTAGTTCAAATTACATCATAAAGAAATCATAATGATTACACATAATAACGCTTGACTGCATCTGAATTAATTGGCTTTGGCCAAACTTCTCCATCCATTTCTGCAAGTATGAGGGCTCTTCCTGTCAGGACCCGGTGAACCATGTGCGGGCGTTGCCAGTTAGGAGAGAACTTTCCTTTGGCTTCATCCTGATGCGGGAAAATTTTCTTCAACACCAGCTGCCCCGGTGTGAATTGTCTCGGCTTGACTCTTTTGTTGAAGGCTCTGGATATCCTGTTCTGATACAATTGACCATGGCAAATATCATTCATTCTTTTTCCGTCTATAAGGCTAACTGCTCATAGCGACTCTTTACCCATTCTGCATCTTCAAGCTCCGCTTCCTGTATAATTCTCAGGGAGGGGATCTCTACCTCGGCGGGAATGACTGCCTCGGTACCATAAACCAACATATAGGGAGTCGCCCGGGTTGATGTGCGAACCGTGGTGCGGTACCCCAATAAAGCAAATGATAGCTTTTCGTGCCACTGCTTGTGTTTCTCTATCATCTTCCTTAGCATCTTCTTGATGTTCTTATTGTCCGCTTCTACAGCTCCATTCATCTTAGGTCTGTAGGCTGTAGAATTCTTGTGCTTAATCTTGAAGGTTTCACACATTGCTTTCATCAGGTCACTGTTGAGACTGGAACCATTAATGATTGACTCCGGGATGCCGAACCGGCAAATGATACGGTCGCGGACAAAGTCTGCCACAACCTTCTTGGTTACTGCCTTATATGATGCTGCTTCAACCCATTTGGTGAAATAATCGATTGCCACTAGAATTAACCTGTGCCCGTTTGATGCGGCAGGCTCGATGGGTCCGATGACGTCCATTCCCCAAGCGGCGAACGACCATGGTGAGCTTATTGCATTAAGCTCGTTAGGAGGCACCTTTATCATATCCGCATGTATCTGACAGCGATGGAATTTTCGGACATACTGGATGCTGTCCGTCTCCATAGTCATCCAAAAATAACCAGCTCGGAGTATTTTCTTGGCTAAGACGAAACCATTCATGTGCGGGCCACAGGTCCCTGCATGAACCTCTTCCAACAACCTGGACGCTTCCTTTGCCTCGACACACCTCAGTAATCCCAAATCGGGAGTCCTCCTATACAAGATTCCTCCGATGTGAAAGAAGTGATTGGATAACCTTCGTAGTGTGCGCTTCTGAGTAGCGTTTGCAAATTCTAGATATTCTCCTGTTGCCAAATATTTCTTAATGTCACGAAACCATGGTTTTCCGTCTGCTTCTTCCTCGACATGAGCACAGTAAGCTGGCTGATTATGAATCTTTACTGGAATAGGGTCTATGAAGTTCTTATCTGGATGCTGAATCATGGATTATAGGGTGGCCAATGCATCGGCGAACTCATTCTGGACTCTGGGGACATGCCGGAATCCTGTCTTTGTGAACCTCTTCCTCAACTCCTGTACGTGATGCAAATACGGGAGTATCTTGGAGTTTTTGGTTGCCCATTCTTCTCGGACCTGATGTATGAGCAAGTCTGAATCCCCAATCACTAGTAACTCCTGAGCGTTCATATCAATGGCCAGCTTGAGCCCTAAGATGCAGGCTTCGTACTCGGCCATGTTGTTGGTGCACGGGAATCTGAGTTTGGCAGATACTGGATAATGCTGACCTGTTTCCGATACTAGAACTGCTCCTATGCCAACTTCTTTGAAGTTTGCTGCTCCGTCGAAAAACATTCTCCAGCCATCAATAGGATTCTGTGATGTCTTCTCCTATGAAAGAGACCTCTCCGTCAGGAAAATACGTCTTTAGAGGCTCGTATTCTCCGTCCACGGGATTTTCGGCAAGATGATCTGCCAGTGCCTGTCCTTTGATTGCTTTCTGGGTCACATAGACAATATCAAATTCACTCAGCAGGATTTGCCATTTGGCTAGCTTGCCCATGGGCATGGGCTTCTGAAAGATGTATTTCAGCGGATCCATCCTTGATATGAGATAAGTGGTATAGGCACAGAAATAATGCCTCAACTTCTGAGCTACCTAAGTCAGAGCACAACAGGTGCGTTCTAGCAGGGAGTACCGGGCCTCGTACGGGGTGAACTTCTTACTGAGATAGTAGATGGCTTGCTCCTTTCTCCCCATTTCATCATGTTGTCCCAAAACACAACCGAACGCCCCATCCAGTACTGCAAGGTAGAGCAATAGCGGTCTACCCGGTTCGGGCGGAACTAGAACTGGCGGTGTTGACAGGTATTCCTTGATTCTGTCGAAGGCCTTTTTGACAATCATCAGTCCATTTAGTGGCGGCGTCCTTCTTCAACATCTTAAAGATTGGTTCACAAATGACAGTGGGCTGAGCTATGAACCGACTGATGTAGTTGAGTCTCCCCAGGAAACTCATAACCTCTTTCTTGTTCTTTGGCGGTGGCAATTCTTGAATGGCCTTGACCTTTGACGGATCTTGTTCTATCCCTCGTTGACTTACGATGAACCCAAGCAGTTTCCCGGCAGGAACCCCAAATGCACATTTGGCGGGATTCAGTTTCAAGTGTTACCTTCTCAATCTGTTGAAGAACTTCCTCAGATCTTCTATGTGGTCAGTGGCTTTCTTGGATTTGATGATGACATCGTCTACATACACCTCGATCTCTTTGTGTATCATGTCATGGAAAATAGTAGTCATGGCCCTCATGTAGGTGGCCCCAGCATTCTTTAATCCAAACGTCATCATCTTGTAACAATACATCCCCACGGCGTAATGAAAGCCGTTTTCTCCGTGTCTTCTTCGTCCATCTATATCTGATGATACTCGGCAAAACAATCAACGAAGGACTGCAGCTCGTGCTTAGCGCAGTTGTCAATTAGAATGTGTATGTTTGGAAAGGGGAAGTTGTCTTTCGGACTGGGCCCGGTTGAGATCCCGGCACTGGCACAATGTTGGCTAACCACGTTGGATACTCCACTACTCTGAGGACCTTGGCTTTGACTTGTTTGGTAACTTCCTCCTTGATTTTGAAACTCACGTCTGGCTTGAACTTCCTGAGCTTCTGCTTTACCGGGGGACATGTCGGATCTGTTGGCAGTTTGTAAGCTACAATAGATGTACTGAGACCGGTCATATCATCATACGACCAGGCAAATATGTCCTCATATTCTTTTAAGAATTCCGTGTACTGTTCCTTTTCTGATGGTGACAGGTGAACACTGATGCGCATTTCCTTGACATTCTCTGTATCCCCCAAGTTGACAACCTCAGTTTCGTCCAAGTTAGACTTAGGCCTATTCTCAAAGTTCTCAACCTCTTCAACAACCTCTTCTGGTATATCATCCTCTTCTGAGTCTATATCCGTTTGTTGCGTTATCTCGTCGCATGTCACTTCGTCGGTTCATCAAGATAAGTAATAGTAATGCTGTGTAAATAAAGTAAGTGATAGAGAAAATAATAAGAGCAAGATTTATAAGAAACTGAAATACTTTGATAAATTCCATAATTGTTTTGAATATCGGAGCTCTTTTCGAAATTTAAAGAAAGTAAGGAAAGGAAATCAACTAGCGAAAAAGTAAAAGATAATGCATAGTGCTTTGTTCAGCCTTGCTACCCCGAAGCTTTCCGGGCCTTGGTGGTTCTGATGGTCCAATTATCGAGGCGCGCTCCTCGGCTCACAGCTTCTATGGGAGGGTCTTCCTTCCCTCCCTCCTCGAAAATGACGTGACAGTCCATATTGTCGTCTTCCAAGAACATATTCTTCATTGCCGCCAACGCTTCCTCTTCTTCTGACCCATATATGACATCAGCTGGCTGGAAAGTCTACTCCAGGAAAGGTATCGGATGCTCCAGTGGGTAGTAGGGACTGCGCCATGGTGGCGACCAGTGGTTGAACTCCTCCCAAGTGTATTCATACCCCAAACCAAAAGTGGTACCATGTTTTTTCAGCTTGATGGGTTTGGCGATTCCCTGGATGTTTTTGCCAAGTCCCTTGCCAGGCTCGTATCCACACCAATTCAATATACATTCGATCTTGTTATCCCACCACTTGTCCTTGTCCACGGCGTTGACTCGCTCAATGTGATGGTTGGTTTCTCTGCCTAGCTTCCTTCTTCCTCCGATCGCTGGGATGGTCTGGCGACTGTATATGGGATTACTACCGTCGCCATGAATAATCACCTCTTGGTGATTCTATTCGAACTTCACTGCCTGGTGCAGGGTTGATGCTACAGCTCCGGCAGCGTGGATCCAAGGTCGTCCCAGTAGTAAGTTGTAAGATGCTGGGATGTTTATCACTTGAAAATCAACGTCGAACCAAGTCGGTCCCATTTGCAGACACAAACTGATTTCCCCAATAGTGGACCTTTGGGAACCATCAAAAGCTTTGATGTTGATGGCCCCATCCTTGATCTCATGCAGGCTCTTCCCCAATGTTCTGAAAGTCACCAATGGGCAAATATTTAGGCTGGACCCTCCGTCAATCAAAGTCCTGGTGATGAAATAGTCTTCACATTGCACAGTGATGTGCAACGCTTTGTTGTGGCATAACCCTTCTGGGGGCAACTCATCCTCGTGGAAAGTGATTTTATGACTCTCCAATATCTGCCCTACCATGTTCTCCATTTCTCCTCCAGTTATGTTGCTGGGTACATATGCCTCACTCAGTATTTTCATCAAAGCATTCTTATGTGCATCGGAGCTTTGCAGCAGATCTAGGATGGAGATCTATGTGGGCGTTTTATTCAGTTGATCAACGACTGAGTATTCTTTTGCTTGTATCTTCCGCCAGAGATCATCGGGCCCAGTTTCAATAGGCCGTCCAGAGGCCTGCTTACTTGATTCAGCTAAATGCTCCGGAGTATAAATCCTGCCTGTTCTGGTCATACCCTGTGCTGCAATTGCTTCTCCAAACCTAATTTTCCCCTTCCTTCTCGCCTCGGCGGTGTAATCCCAAGGAACGGCCTGTGTATGGAACGGTGTTAGGGCTGACATTGCTACAGGAATGGGTACCCTTGTTTTGGGAGGTAACACAACAACTTCAAATGGTACAGGTGCCTTTGGAGACCCAAACTTCACCTCAATTGGCTCCGTTGTCTTTGTAGACGGCGGTGTTTCAAGCTCGAGTGGCATGGACACATTTACTTCAGCATCCCCGGAGGGCTGGATCTGGACCACAATTGGATTCAGTGTGATTGTTGATTTCTTTGGCTCGTCACCTTCGGCAATTAATCTAATTGACCCTTTGGGGTCCCAATCATCTTCTACCTCGATCATGTGCACACCTCCACCCTTATGATCAGGCAGGGGATTGTTGCGAACATTGGGAGCGGGCTCTTTTGCCACGATGATCTTTTTGTCAATTAAGGCTTGGATTTTATCCTTCAGAGATCGGCATTCATCAATGATATGCCCCTTCATGCCGGAATGGTATGCACAGGTTTTGTTCGGGTTGACCTATTGGGAAGGATTTTCTGGAGTTATGGCAGGGATTGGGGTGAAGTGACCAGCAGCTTTGAGCCTTTCATACAGCTGGTCGATTGGTTCGGCGATGGCGGTGTATTGCTTGGGAGGTCTACGGTCGAAGTTAGGTCGCGGTCTAGGAAAGTTTTGGCGGGTGGAAGGTGATTGATAGTGAGAAGGCTGAGCATTATAGGCTTGGTAGACGGGTGCGGGTTGGGAATATCTTGGTGAGGTAGGTTGATATGTGGGGGGTGGAGATGATTGGTAAGTTGGTGGTGGAACTTGGTAAGAGGGCGAGGGTGCTTGGTAGTTTGGAGTAGGTTGATATGTGGGTGGGGGTAATGGATAGGTTTGGTATTTTATTGGGGATTTTATTCTCTGTGCAACCATCACGGCACTCACATCCTTTTTCTTGGATGTGCCACCACACTGTAGAGCCTTGTTGGTAGCCTGCAATGCCTCAAAATTAGTGACCATACCACTTTTAATGCCTTCCTCAATCCTTTCCCCTGGTTTGATGATGTCGGAGAACTTTTGGCCTTCAATCAGCATCAACCTCTCATAATACTGTGGGTCCTGAGCTCAGACGAAAATCCTGTTCATTTGTTCTTCTTCTAAGGCCGGCCTGACCTTAGCAGCTTCTGATCTCCAACGAGTAGCATACTCGCGGAATGTCTCCGTGGATTTCTTCTTTAAGTTCTGGATGTAGAATACATCTGGCGCATTTTCCATATTGAATCTGAACCTGTCCATGAAATTGGACGCCATACCTACCTAATTCATCCACTTCTTGGGGTCTTGGCTAATGTACCAAGATAGAGCATCCCCTTTCAAACTTCTCATAAAGAGCTTCGTGCGAATCTTTTCATCTCTTCCGACTCCGACCAGCTTATCGCAGTATGTCCTCAAATAGACCCTGGGATCTCCTGTGCCATCAAACATTTCGGACATGGGAGGTTTGTACCCCTCGGGAAGTTCGACATCTGGCTGAATACAAAGGTCCTCATAATTCAGCCCTTCGATACCTTTGTTTCCTTCAACACCCTGGACTCGGCTAGTTAGCTTCTTGAGTTCTGCAGCCAGGTTCCTGATGAGAGAGTCTTTGTCATCAGACTCTGGTGTGCTTGAAATAGGTTGAGTATATTGTGGTATGGTTTCCACATAGACGAGGGTGTGGTGGGGATGATCATTTAGTGGTTCGGGAATGAGGAGCGGGGTGTTGTTTGAAGTGTGACATGTGTTGCAATTTTGATGGAGAGCGGGTTGTTTCTGTGGTTTCGGGATGTTCTGTGGAGGTATAGGATTTTGAGCATTGGGGAAGTTGACGTCTGGGGTAGTGAGGGAAAATGACAAGTTTGCCAAGTCCCGAACTTGGTCCAGTTCTTCCTGAAATTTCAATAACTTTTGTTCGAGCTGAGTGACACTTTCTTTGGAAACCCGAATACCCTGAGTAACCTCTACCCATTCACCCGAGTTCTCCTTTCTGATGTTGCTCAAGTCTTCTATTTTTGCCTTGTTCTTGTTTCTGATAGGACTGGGAGGAGGAGGAGGTGGAGGGCCCTTAGATCTTGTGGAGTAGGATGATGATTCCAGAGTGCACGAACTAACCTTTTGGGGAGGGGAATAAAACAAAAAGTAAAAACAAAAAGGTAACAAGTTAATAAGGATTATGAGAAGAAATGTTGCAATATTTAAACACATAGTGTAAGAATATAAATCGTGTCCTAATTTGGGTGCCTCGTTGTGCCCGAGGTAGGCCTAGCGATAAGTTAATTTGGAGAACTTATAATGCTAAATGCCTCATTTTATTGATAAAAATAACACGAATCCCAAAACGACACTAAAGTTGCAGAAAGTAAAATGTCACTTATGGCCATTGGCCTTATTACATTTAAAAGTAAAAGAAAAGACTCCTAACTACTTGGTCCCAGAAGGACCTTCCCCGGACTCGGCATCTTTAGCTCCATCGAACAGCTTCACCAGCTCACGCAGTCCCAGCAGCAAATAAGCTCTAGCCATGTGTCCTCCTTCATTTCCCTCAGCGTTCTGGAAGTTTTTGATCCTCTGGATGAATTTCCTTTCCAACTCTACTAAACCTCGCTCCAAATACCCTAGTCGCTTGTTGGCGCTGACAGCCATATCTTTCCATTCTTTGATCAACTTCTGATGTGCTTCTTGAATTTCCTGATGTTCACTTTCGCACTCTCTGGTCCTCTTGCGCAATTGGTTGTACTTAACCTGTATTTCCGCCTTTTCGTAGACGACCCTATGACCTCGAACGGACCCGGGTTGTCCCTACCCACCATGATCTTCTTCTAACCAACCTGGATAGTATGGGGTGTAACCGGCATGGTATCTGTCAGGTTCTATGGAATCCTTCTCCAGGATGATTTTGCAATTCCACATGTGTTAAGCTTGACATTTGTATGGGCTATCTTCGTCTTGGAAATCGGCCCTGAAGTGACTCATCTTTTCGACCTTTGGTATGACCTGCTTCCTCTCTGCCTGCCTCATGACTCGGAGAGGGACATAGGGATAAGTTCCTCTCAGACCAATGAGTATAAGGAATGGAGCGTCCCGAGAGCGGATGATGAACTCTCCAGTGGGGAACCATTCGAACATCCACTGCACTTTATCTTCTTTCAGATTTCCAAACAACTCTACCCACCCTTTAGCGTCTTCCGGTTGAGCAAACATGTTAGGCATATAGTTCATTCTTTTGGGATGGTGGAAGGCTATATGATCATTCCACGACCTTCGTGGAAGCTCGTGACGGTATTGAACCCTTTGGAGATGTTCTATAAGCCAGAGTTGGAGTAGTAAGTTGCAACCCTCGAAGTGACTGGCCCCTCGTTGACAGTTTTCCAGGGCTCGGTATATCTCACCAACAATCATAGGTATTATGCTAAAAGGCTGCCCTCCAATTCCTTCTATTAGAGTCTTGGTGACCATGGCTAGTCTGGTATGGATCCTAGCTTTCTTCATAGGAAACACTATCATCCCCAAAAAGCAGAACATTAAGACGAAGACCCTTTTGTGGATATGCCCCAATGATGTGAGGGCAAATTCATCTGGGTAGGTGCGGTAGGACTTGCTATGGCCGTACCTCTCTTACAGATAGTCAAAAGGAATGTAAGAGTCCTTCAAACAGGTCAAGTCTGGGTTTTTCTTCAATCCCATCATCTTGAGGAAACCCCTACCTTGCGATTTTCTGGCATAAGCAAACCCGGAGTCTCCCAAGGAATACCAGCTAACCCTCCTATTTCTTCGAGCAAAGGTGTCATTTCAAGATCCCCGAAGTGAAACACTGATCTGTCGCTATCTCAAAACAAGGTTGCAGCCTCTATTATTTTGTTGTCAGGCTGGATCCCCAAAAGAGAAGGTAAATTCCCCAAATATTTGCGGACGAGAGTCTAGCCACTGGAGTGAAGGTCTTCCCACCAGCTTAGCAGCCTTGGGTGAATGTGGGTTACCATGCCGAATTTGGGGACTTCGTGCCTCATTTTCTGCAAAACAAAATGTTAGACCCCTACCCCACCGGCCTCGACTATTTAATCCAATAATTAGCATAATGGCATTTAGTTCTCCAAATAAATGCACAGAATATGGTGTTGTCCGTTTGGGTTTCAAGGAAACCCAGTGGACTTTGGACAAGGCTATCTTAAAGAGTCATTATGCGGACAACATAACTGACTCGGCTAGGTTTGACCATGATGCATGCACAGTTAAAACAGAGTAAGGTTTCTATGGGGTATTAGACAAGTACCCTTGAGCGGACAACTCAAGAGGAAAAGGCACGGAACCGTCGACTGCACCGCTGATCGACTGGTTTTACCGCAAATATGCCTTTGCCAAATTTAGGGGGTGATAATATCGGAAGAGCGCAACAACTCATTATAAGCGTTGCTATGGTATTTGTTTGGAACGAGTGGAATATGATGTTGAAGATGCAATTACAAGAATGAAACAAATTGTCACGTATTTTCACGTTCATAATGATTACAATAATTGCAGTAAAAATTACAACGGCATTGAAGGAAAGTAGTAGATGAAAGCATTAAAGAAAAAGAAACAAAAAACCAAGTCTGTTTCGGATAAGGACATTGAATAAAGCAATAAAAAGCAATAAAGCCACAAATAACATGAAGTGGTAAAAGCCTAAAGATTCCCCAGCAGAGTCGCCATGCTGTCGACGCCCCCTTTTTCTCGCGAAATCGGGTTTACGACATTTGGGAGGACAACTCTATTCCCTTTTGGGATTTGAGTTTTTAGAATTGAAGAGTCGCCACCTAATGATTAAGTGCATTAGGACACTAAGGGTTTTTGAGTTGGAAAAACAGAGTTCGGGTAAGGGCTAGAAATTATCTCGAGGGGAAGGTGTTAGGCACCCTTCAAGATCCACTAGTGTGGTTCCCGGCCATGTCATATTGTGACTTTAAATGCAAACAACAAGTAGGCAAAATAATACAAAGGGGTTTTCACATAATAGTTGCAAGAGATTAAGGAAGTTAAAGAAACTGAATTTGATAGAGGAAGCAGTTTTGAAATCTTGAATAAAGGAAGAAATTTTCATATAGTTGTAGCAAGTTAAAAGCAGTTTTTTTTAAGAAAAGCTGAAGTTTGGCAAAAAAAGTAGTTGAAATTCTGAAAACAAAACGTATAAATAAGGGAAGGGGTCCCTAGGTTTATACATAATATGGATCACTCCACACAACACCCGGTAACCGTTTATACACGTGGTCATCATATTCATATCTACCCGTTCCCACCCCGTTAAGGTATTAAACGCGGAATGGTCTCGTTTTACCTATTGCATGCTATTACCCGCCCCTATCTTATCAGTCCCGGAGGCACTTAGGACCACTAATCCTAAATGGTAGGATATTAGGCTGATTGGTTTCAAAGGATAAAAATCTAAGGCGACATACAAAATATATACTGCATGTTGGGGGAAGCATGTAAACATATAAAGGCTCATATATACCTCCTCAAACAAAACACATAAATAGCATGACTTAAACACAATTAAGGTCTCAAAAGATAGGAGCAGCTAAAACTTGGTTTTGAAAACGAAGTAGTAGCAATAATAACACGATTCTGGACAGAGATGAGTAACCTAGTAAATAAAATCAGAAGCTCAATAAAAGTAAGTAGGTGCATCATTTCAAAATCGTTTTCAGCAGAGTTTTGTTTAAGAAAAAAGCTGAGTGAACTTCAGAAAATCAAAACAAGAATAGGAATGGCAGAGTTAAAACTTAAAGAAGTTGGTTAGTTTTAGGCTAACAGAAACACAATCGATCAGTTCTTATCGGACCTGAAGTTTGCCTAGGCGTCGTTACACATTGTCTGGTTATTTTAGAGAATTAACACACATATTTTGATTATGATTTATAAAGGTACGCGTGATAAGACATCTGCAGAAAACGTTTCAAACCACTTGTCCATATTTTAACAATGTTATTAGCTAAACGTGAATTAACTACTGTAACTCGAACGAGTGAGAAAGTCCTATGGGCAGGATATCTAATGCATAGAAGAGTCCCTAAGAAAAACATGATTTCTAATATGCCAATGCAGTAATGACGAGTTATTTGGCTTGTTGTTAGTTATTTGCTGGTTATTAACTGATCGTGATTACAAGAGAGCGTAATGACAGGCTGAAAGTAAAGAACCTAAAGCAGGATCTCTAATGAATGAGATGCATGGCCTATACATGTTATCTATTGCGTAGATAAGTAAATAAAATCCTACAAAGTATGTTTTCTACCCATTATTCATACTAAGCATGCATAACCCTCCCCCATATTCACTATTCAACCCCAATCGTTTGTTTACAAATTATTACAAACCAGTATCATCTGAATTACAGTAAATAAGAAGAAAAATAAGAAGTTACTCTATAGGGAGCCTTCAATCAGGCCCAGTCTTCCAACCTCAACCCCTTCGAGTTCACAGCCTTTGCCATGGTCTAGGTGCGGCAAAGCTCCCTAGGGCCCCATTGGGTCCCTGGCCAATACCAGCACCTAGACATTTAAAAGAAAATGCAGGACATGTGCAGTGTGGAATACCAACCTTGTGTGTCAAAGTTCAGTGAGCACTCAGAGGTACTCAAAGCAATGCTCACACGAAGGGGGCAGAACCTATTCTCTAAGAGTAGTGTGAAGTGCAGGAAGAGAAGTTTTCAAAAAAAAGGGGGGGGGGGGGGGTTTAAAAGAAAACAGCAGGGACAATATTTTAATAGCATAAAATTGCATACGATGGTCATGGGAGAAAGGGAGCAAACAGATCACAATATTAAAGATGACTACACAGAATCAAAAGATTCAGGGGACCAAGGATTGGTCAGGCTTAAACATAAGCCTTAGACAACAACAGGGGAACAATCATGACATGCAAACCAAGAAAGACATACAGAGTGCCAAGGATCAGGCGAACTGGGAAGTGGTAAATTTAGGCATGCTAATGTATAGCAATAGGACATAGGCATAGCAAGGAATAGACAAAGTCAGACTTAGCATGTAAATCAGAAGACATGGTGAAGTATTTAAAGCAAAGAATCAATTACACATTGAACAGGAGAAGCATAAGTAGAAGAAAATCACAAAGATAATGAACTGAAGCAAAAATAAACACATTGGTGTGAGACTTGAAAATTAATTAGGACATACCAGTAAAAGAGCAAAAGCAGGATGCAAAGACAAGGTAGTAACACTATCTTAGCCTTGGCTTTCAGCCGGCTAATAATAAACAGGAGCAGAGAATAGCAATAGAACAAAGAGCAAGAGAGAATGCAGATTTTTAAAGTATTCAGTGTGTGTAAGACAGGAAGACTTGTTGTGTATTTATAGTTGAAAGTAGGTGCTAAAATAAGGTAAAAATCACAGAAAACTGTTAATTGAAGAACCCGGGATCAATTAATTAAAGAATCAAGGAAGTACACCCATTAATTGAGGGAATCAAAATCAAACGAAAAGATTCAGCACTATATAAGGCAAGTAGAAAAAATCAGTGTAAGATTAAATAAGGAAGGAATCAAGATTCAGTATTGCATATAGTAGCCAATCAAGACCAATTCAGGAAAATTCTAATTAAGGAAAGGCTTAAAAGAACAGAGTACTATAACAAATAAGGTAACAAAAAATCAATTAATTCAAACGGGCGAGTAGAATGCTAGGGTTTAAAAGAAAATATTAAATATACCAATCAATCAAGGAAATCAGAATCAATCATGTGAAGTCATGATTCTGCATTCTCAACATATAAATAGAGGTGAATGAACAAGAGTAACAAACAAAATTAGCCAGGAAGGAACAAGAGATGAACAAACACAACCATTCAGAGATAGTGAAAACAAGTTAAGATTCAACAGGACATATTCGAAGCATGAAACCACGAAACATTAACAAGAATCAAGGAAAATCAAGCTGACACACACAATCAAACGAAGGAACATGCTAACACATAGAAGCAGAGTAAAGAAAATCGTGCTANCTCGACTATTTAAACCAATAATTAGCATAATGGCATTTAGTTCTCCAAATAAATGCGCAGAATATGGTGTTTTCCGTTTGGGTTCCAAGGAAACCCAGTGGACTTTGGACAAGGCTATCTTAAAGAGTCATTATGTGGACAGCATAACTGACTCGGCTAGGTTTGACAGTGATGCATGCACAGTTAAATAGAATAAGGTTTCTATGGGGTATTAGACCGGGACCCTTGAGCGGACAACTCAAGAGGGAAAGGCACGGAACCGTCGACTGCACCGCTGATCGACTGGTTTTACCGCAAATATGCCTTTACCAAATTTAGGGGGTGATAATATCGGAAAGGCGCAACCACTCATTATAAGCGTTGCTATGGTATTTGTTTGGCACTAGTGGAATATGATGTTGAAGATGCAGTTACAAGAATGAAAGAAATTGTCACGTATTTGCACATTCATAATGATTACAATGATTGCTCATAATTACAACAGTATTGAAGGAAAGCGGTAAAAGAAAGCATTAAAGAAAACAAACAAAGAGCCAAGTCAGTTTCGCAGTAGAAGAGAAATAAAGACACAAAGCAATAAAGAAGCAAATAACATGAAACGGTAAAAGCCTAAAGAATATCCCCAGTAGAGTCGCCATGCTGTCGACGCCCCCTTTTTCTCGCGAAATCGGGTTTACGACATTTGGGAGGACAACTCTATTCCCTTTTGGGATTTGGGTTTTTGGAATTGAAGAGTCGCCACCTAATGATTAAGTGCATTAGGACACTAAGGGTTTTTGAGTTGGAAAACCAAAGTTCGGGTAAGGGCTAGAAATTATCTCGAGGGGAAGGTGTTAGGCATCCCTCAAGATCCACTAGTGTGGTTCCCGGTCATGTTATATTGTGACTTCACATAATCAAGTAGGCAATTAAGGGCTCAAATAGAAAGGGTTCACATACAATATTGCAAGTAAGTCTAAACTTGAGTAAAGGTAAAGAGGGCAAGAATTTTATGGAAAAAAAAAGATTTAAACAATTCTAAAAAAATAAACGAAAGCAAGTAAAGGGAGGGGGTCCTAGGTTTATGATTAATATGGATCACGTCAATGCAATACCCAGTAATATCGCACATGAGGTATTATCGCACCGGTCATCATATCCATATCTACCCGTCCCACCCCGTTAAGGTACTAAAGCGCGGATTGGTCTCGACCACTATTGCATGCTATTACCCGTCCCATCCTATCAGCCCCGGAGGCATTTAGGACTACTAGTCCTACAAGGTGGGATATTAGGCTGATTGGTTTCAAAGGATAAAATCTAAGGCGACATACAAGAAACACATACTGCATGTTGGAGGAAGCATGTAAACATATAAAGGCTCATGTATACCTCCTCAAACAAAACACATAAGTAGCATGACTTAAACATAATTAAGCTCTCAATATAGGGAATTTTACAGCAGTTTCGACTTGGTTTTTTTTATAAAAAAAACGAAGTAAGAACAGTAATAGCACGACTCTGGGCAGAGATTGGGAATCCAGTGATGGAAATCAGAAACTTAGTAAGAGTAAGATAGATGGATCATTTCAAAATTGTTTTCAGCAGAGTTTTGTTTTAAGAAAGAAAGCTGAGTGAGCTTCAGAAAATCAAAACAAGAATAGGAAAGGAAAAAATGAAATTAAAAGAAGTTGGTTAGTTTTGGGCTAATAGCAACACAATTAATCAGTTATTATCGGGCCTAAAGTTTGCCTAGGCGTCGTTGTACATCGTATGATTATTTTAGAGAATTAACATACATATTTCGATTCTGATTTATCAAGGTACGCGTGATAAAGTATTTGCAGAAAATGTTTCAAACCACTCAGCCATATTTTAACAAAGTTATTAGACAAACGTGAATTAACTACTGCAACTCGAACGAGTGAGAAGTCCTAAGGGCAGGATATCTAATGCACATAGAAGTACCTAAATCATGGTTTCTAACATGCCAATGCAGTAATGACAAATTATTTAGCTCGTTGTTAATTATCTGCTAGTTATTAACTAATCGTGGTTACAAGATGAGCATAATGACAGGCTGAAAGTAAAGAACCTAAAGCAGGATCTCTAATAAATGAGATGCATGGCCTATACAGGTTATCTATTGCGCAGATAAGTAAATAAAATCCTATAAGCATGTTTTCTACCCATTATTTATACTAAGCATGCATAACCCTCCCCCATATTCACTATTCAACCCCAATCGTTTGTTTACAAATTATTACAAACCAGTATCATCTGAATTACAATAAATAAGAACAAAAATAAAAGTTATTCTATAGGGAGCCTTCAATCAGGCCCAGTCTTCAACCCTCAACCCCTTCGAGTTCACAGCCTTTGCCATGGTCTAGGTGCGGCAAAGCTCCCTAGGGCCCCATTGGGTCCCTGGCCAATACCAACACCTAGACATTTAAAAGAAAATACAGGACATGTGCAGTATGGAATACCAGCCTTGTGTGTCAAAGTTCAGTGAGTACTCAGAGGTACTCAAAGCAATGCTCACACGAAGGGGGCAGAACCTATTTTCTAAGAGTAGTGTGAAGTGCAAGAAGAAGAGTTTTCGAAAATAAGGGGGTTTGTTTTAAAAGAAAACAGCAGAACCATAGTTCAACAGTACATGATTGCATACAAGGGTCATGGGGAAATGGGAACAGATAGATCACACAATGCTGAAGGGGATACAGGTTTAATAAACATGACTACACAGAATCAAGGGATTCAGGGGAACCTGGAAGTAGTAAAGTTTAGGCATGCTAATGTATAACAACAGGACATAGGCATAGCAAGGAATAGACAAAGTCAGACTTAGCATGTAAATCAGAAGACATGGTGAAGTATTAGAGCAAAGAATCAATTACACATTGAGCAGGAGAAGCATAAGTAGAAGAAAATCACAAAGATAATGAACTGAAACAAAAATCTTTCGCCAAGCGACAAAAATCACGTGAAAAGGGTTCTTGGAAATTTACCCTCCTTCTTGGACATCCAACTAAACAACATGCTGATCGAGGCTGCTACTATGTTCTGGGATGAAGAAAGGGCTATATTCCGTTTTGGCAATATAGAAATGACTCCTCTTTTGGAGGAAATAGGTGGATCCGCTGGATTACCATGGGATAGTCCCGGTTTACTAGTACCGAAAAACCGCACTACCGGGGGGTTTCTGAAGATGATGGGTCTAAGAAAGAATAATGACTTGGAGTGCCTGAAGAAGTTCTCCATACCCTTCGACTTCCTCTATGAACGATACGGACACAGCAAATCTTACCGTATCTTTCATGTTGAATTCTCCATCACCTCCCTGGGTTGGACTCATCGTAGGGTTTTTGTATTCATCGTTTGCTTTCTGGGTATGATAGTGTTTCCAAGCCAATGGGACTGAATTCACACCAGGTTGGCCATTGTAGCCAAAGCTTTAATGGGAGGAATTGAGGGACAAACATACACTATTGTTTCGATGATTGTCCCAGAAATATACCGGGCTTTGGATCGTTGCAAGTAAGTGTTCAAACATTTTGAGGGTTGTAACTTACTGCTGCAGATTTGGTTGTTAGAACATCTTCAGAGGGGCCAATACCGCCAAGAGTTTCCACGGGGACAATGGAATGATCACATAGCTTTCCACCATCCGAAAAGAATGACCTTTATTCCAGACAGGTTTGCACAACCAGAGAATGCTACAGAATGGACACAGTTTTTCAGCAATTTGACCGAGGACAAGGTTCACTGGATGTTCGAGTGGTTCCCTACTAATGAATTCATCATCAGATCCAGGGATGTTCCGCATTTGTTGTTGATTGGGTTAAGGTGAGTACATCCCTATATTCCTATCAGGGTCATGAGATAAGCTGGTAGAAAACAAGTCATACCACGAGTCTCCAAATGAGTCATTATAGAGCCGATTTTCAGGGTGATGCCATTCTATACAAATGTGAGGCCCAGCACATATGGCACTTGAGGATTATCGTGGAAAAGGATACTATCGAGCCAGATTGATATCACACAGGTCATGTGTACTTCTACCCATCATGGTTAGAAGATAACATAGCAGGAATAGTCGAGCCAGGGGTTGGTCAAGGAAACAGGGTCATAGATGAAGCTGCTGAAGCACAAGTGAAGTATGAGAGGCTACGCAAAAGAGTCCTTGAATCCGAAGCCAGGCATTTGGAATAACACAAGTTCGACATGGAGTCAATTAACGAGTGGAAGGAAATGGCTACAAGATCGACAGAAAGGCTGGAATATTTGGAGCAGGGTCTAATGGAACTGGAAGGAAAGATGAGGAAAAGGGTCGTAGAATGTCAGAATGCAGAGGGCAACGAGGGAGGACACCTAGCGAGGGCATACTTGTTGTTGGACATGCACGACCTGGGGAATCTGATCGATGGAGCCAAGAAGGTCAAATATGGAGAAGACCCCCCCGGGACCAAATAGATTAGATTTAGCTGTTTTCTGAAACGTTTTAGAATTCGAATGTAATAAGGCAAATGCCATTAGTAACTTATTTATTGTCATTTTTAGGTTCGTCTTATTTATTACATTAATGAAATGAGGCATTTATTGGCATTAAATCTCTCCAAATCTACTTGTCGCTAGGCTTACCTCGGGCACAACGAGGTTCCCCAAATTAGGACGCGAATTTATATTCCTGCAAACGTGTTTAAATAATGCGATTACTTTTCAAAATCCTTACTGACTTGGTTACCTTTTTGCATTTATCTTTATTTTGATTATTCCCATCCCCTAAGGTTGGTTCGCACATACTGGCATCGTCAGCATATCACACCAGATCCAGAGGCCCTCCACCTCCTCCTCCTCCAAGTAATCCGAAAAGCAAGGGAAAGGCTAAGATGGATGATATGAGTGGTATCCGAAAAGAAAATACTGTGCATGCTGAGAATGTTGAAACTTCAGACGGTCGGAGTACTCTGGCACAGAACGATTTGGTCTTACGGTTGGAACAGAAAATACTAGAATTGCAAGGGGATCTTGAGCAGGTCCGCAATTTGGCAAACCTCTCCCTCACCCTAAACGTCCCAGATATTAACCAGCAAAATGCTCGAAACCCAGCACCTCCTCAAAACACACCAAACCAACATTCGCAAAATCCTCTCGTACCCCATCAATACGCAACACCTCCCTAAAATCCTAATCCTCCACTAGTACCTACACCTCCTCAGCACCAGCACCTCCCGACTCAATACCCACAAACCACTTACCATACTCCTTAGAATACCCCAAAACCTATCCCTGATCCGCAAAATTCCACTAATGATCACCAGTACACTCAAACCCCCGGCACCCACCAAAACAATCCCATATATGTAGAAACCTTACCGCACTCCGCTTAACCAATCTCATAACACCAGAATCTACCGAGAAGGATCTGCTCATTAAGAATATGGCGGAGGAGCTGAAGAAGCTCACAAGCCAAGTCCAGGGTGTTGAAGGAGGCAAAGGAATTGAGGGTTTGAATTATGAAGATCTATGCATTCAACCAGACATAGAACTGCCAGAGGGTTACAAACCTCCCAAGTTCGAGATGTTCGACAGAACAGGTGACCCAAAGGTACATTTGAGGACGTACTGTGACAAGCTCGTGGGAGTTGGGAAAGATGAAATAATTCGCATGAAACTATTCATGAGGAGTCTCACTGGAGACGCCCTATCTTGGTATATCAGTCAGAATCCCAAGAAGTGGGTTAATTGGGTAAGCATGGCATCGAACTTCATGGACCAATTCAGGTTCAATACAGAGAATGCACCGGACGTCTTCTACATACAGAACCTCAAGAAGAAACTAACAGAATCTTTCCGTGAGTATGCTACTCGATGGAGGTTAGAAGCTGCAAAGGTTAGGCTGACATTGGAAGAGGAGCAGATGAACAAATTCTTCGTCAGGGCCCAGGATCCACAATACTACGAAAGGCTAATGGTCATCGAAAATCACAAATTTTCCGACATCATCAAACTCGGGGAAAGGATTGAAGAAGGAATCAAGAGCGGGATGGTAACTAATTTTGAGGCATTGCAGGCTACGAACAAAGCATTACCGTCAGGGGGCATATCAAAGAAGAAAGAAGTAGGGGCAGTGATGGTAGCCCAAGGTCCAAAATCCCTACTCACAAACCAAACACCTCCACCCACATACCAACCTTCACCTCCCAGATATCCTCAACCCGCTACCGCCTATCACACTTATAACACCCAGCTAGCCTATTACCATTTACCTCCAACCCGTCAAAACTATCAAAAACTCAAACCCAATTTCGATCGCGGGCCGCCCAGACAATACACCCCTATTGCTGAGCGCATCGACCAGCTATATGAAAGACTGAAGGCTTCCGAATATGTCACCCCCATTCCCGCTGTCGCCATGGAAAACTCCTCCCAATGGGTCAACCCGAACAAAATATGTGCGTAAATTCCGGCATGAAGGGGCATACTATTGACAAATGCCGCACTCTGAAAGACAAGATTCAAACCCTGATTGATACCAAAGTCATACAAGCAAAGGAAGCCGCGCCAAATGTCCGCAACAATCCCCTCCCAGATCATAGGGGTGAAGGAGTAAATGTGATAGAAACTGATGAAGAATGGGATCTTGAAGGATGAATTGGGCTTATTCGGGAAGGTGACGAGCCTCAGAAGCCTGCAGTCACACTCACTCTTATTGTGGTATAGATACCACCACAGGTCGAAGTCGAAATAGCCACATCAGTTTCGTTTGAAATTGAAGTGACAGCACCTATGACTACACCTACTCCATTTGAAGTAGAAATAGCCACACTCTTCACCGTGATGGTAGCATCCACACCATCCTTCAATTCCAATGCCATACCTTGGGATTATGTTTCCGAAGCTAGGAGAAAAGGAAAAGCAAAAATGGAAGAGTCTAGTGCTGCACAGGGGATGACCAAAACTGGAAGAATCTATACACCTGAAAATTTGGGAGGAACAAGCAAGGAAACTGCTGCCAAACAACCCATCATTGAAACTGGTCCAGATGATCTCTGGAGAAAAGTACAGGCAAGAGAATACTCTGTTGTTGGCCATCTCAACAAAACCCCTGCTCAGATTTCCATTTTGTCGCTGCTACAGAATTCTGAGACGTATAGGAATGCGTTAATGAAAGTGTTGAATGAAGCTTATGTGCCCAACAACATCACCAGTGGAGAAATGGCCAACATGGTAAGGCAAGTACTGGAAAGCCACAAGACCACCTTTCACGAAGATGAATTACCACCTAAAGGACTAAGTTACAACAGAGCATTGCACATCACAGTACAGTTTGAGGATAAATTCATCGCCAGAGTCCTAATACATGGGGGTTCAAGTCTCAACACTTGTCCATTGACTACTCTGAAAAGGTTGGGTAAAGATTTCCATGAGATACGTGCAGGCAGTATGAATGTGAAAGCATTTGACGGGTCCCAAAGGGCCACAATTGGGGAAATTAACCTTTGTTTGCAGATGGGCCTGACTTGGTTTGATGTTGCATTTCAAGTATTGGGCACATCTGCTACGTACAATCTTTTACTGGGATGACCTTGGATACACGCTGCTGGAGCTGTAGCTTCTACACTACACCAGGCCGTGAAGTTCGAATGAAACCATCAGGAGGTAATCATTCATGGAGATGGAAGTAATTCCATTTACACCAGTCAAACCGTCCCGGTCGTCGAGAATAGAAGAAATTTGGGTGGAGAAACTTATCACCGCATCGAGCGTGTCAATGCAATTGAGAAAGATAAATGGTGGAGCAGCAAAATAGAAAGCATACTGGCATGGTCAAGGTATGAACCCGGTAAAGGTCTCGGTAAGAATCTCCAGGGTATCACTAAGCAAATACAACCAAAACGTCACTAGACCACCTTTGAACTTGGGTATCAGTACACCTGGCAGGAATACGATGATTGGTTGCCACCATGGTGTGGCCCTTATTACCCTCTTGAACAGCCGATACCGCATCTGCATCAGACATTTTAGCAGACTGACGTGATATGGGGATTTGAAGAAGATAAGGTTTTAGCTGGCCTGAGAAATCTATTTTTGGATGACGAACACATGGACTGCAATGTAATAGTTGAGGAGGAGGAGGAAGAAGACCTCACCATTCAGACCATGGAGAAAGGAGTTGTTCTTAGGAATTGGACTGCTGCACCATCCCGGGCCCGTCATGTTCCTAGGTATCCTGGCAATTAGCATGATCTGTTTTTAAAAGCCATTTTAAGCATTTAAGATATTTCGAGTATTTTGTTTTAAGACGCATTTTGTTTTGAAATAATTGCTCGAGTCATTGAGCCGTACATGTTTTGATGTTTTCGAGATTTAATTAATGCATTGTTATTTTAGTATTTACTATTATCTTTTACATTTTTCCTCTACAGCATTACTATTTCTTATCTTAATGAACCAACGGCCATGACATGTAATGAGACAACGCAACAAAAGGATAGTGACTCGGAAGAAGAAGATGAGATACCCAAGGAAGTTATCAGAGAAGTTGAGAATTTTGAAAATAAGCCTAAGTCCAACCTGGACGAAACCGAGACGGTCAGATTGGGGATTTTGATACCATCAAAGAAACTCGCATAAGTATTCACCTGTCACCGTCAGAGAAGAAAGAATACACTCGTTTCCTGAAAGAATATGAGGATATTTTTGCATGGTCTTGCGATGATATGACTGGTTTGAGCACATCCATAGCGACTCACAAGATTAATTACAAACAACTGCACGAGAAGCTACAGTTCTCTTTGCTTGGATATCGTACCAGAGTCCGCACATAAACTGGAGCAACTCCCTACATGCTGGTTTACGGTACTGAAGCTGTCATTCCCGCCGAGGTAGAAATCCCTTCTTTAAGGATTATACAAGAAGCCAAACTCAGTGATGCAGAATGGATAAGGAGCCGCTATGAGCAATTAGCCCTCATGGATGGAAAAAGGATGAATGCAGTGTGTCACGGTCAGCTTTATCAGAACAGAATCTCCAGAGCTTTCAACAAAAGGGTCAAACCAAGACAATTCATACCGGGGCAGCTGGTGCTAACGCAAATCTTCCCGCATCAAGATGAAGCCAAAGGAAAATTTTCACCCAATTGGCAAGGGCCCTACATGGTTCATCGAGTACAAATAAGAAGAGCACTCATACTTGCAGAAATGGGCAGAGAAATTTGCCCAAAACCTATCAATTCAGACGCAGTCAAGAGATACTATGTTTAGATTGTTTACATTTCTTCATCTGATGTAAATGAACTACGCTGGACCTGATTCCCTTTTAAGAGGGGATACGTAGGCATCCTTGTGGGTTCGGTCACATCTTAATAAAATCTTCATTTTCCCGGAAACAGAAACCGTTTTGAGGAGGACCCTCAAAATTCCGGAGCAAGTCCAGCCGACGTCATCATATTTAAGACAGTCAGAGAACCGGTTAAGTAACTGGGGAAGAATTTTGAGCAGGATTCTCAAAATTCCAGGAGCAGGTCCAACAAACTTCGTTACATGCTGAACGGCCGAAGGATCACTTACTAAACTGGGGTAGAATTTTTAGGAGGACCCTCAAAATTCTAACGCAAAGAAGCCGCAATGTCTCTAAAAGTGTCGAAGTCATTAGTTCATCTAATTTACTTGATATTATATACCACTATGTTTTCTAAAATAACTCTATTTCATCAAATAAGTGCATATTTTTCGAAAACTTTATTTCAATGGCAGCCAGGTGTTACCCAGGGTAACTCGAACAGGATCTCCAGAGCAAAACAAATCAAAACAAGAAAACAAAGGCATGAACCAACCTTCCCCGGAAAACTCATGATTTTTCTTTGGATGCAGGAACAAGGAATAACCACAAGTACGTGCGCCTTAAAATCATTGCCTTCATAACAACCAAACCGCCAAGCGCAAACATATCTCCAGCTAAGAAATATTCTGCTCCTATTTGCTATTTGTCTTCTACTTGCATGAGACTAAGCCCTATCTCAAATCTTGCATGAGGCTAAGGCCTGCCTCCTCATTTGCATAAGGCTAAGCATTGCCTTCTATTTGCATGAGACTAAGCACTGTCTCAAAGGCTAAGCCCTGCCTCCCTATTTGCATAAGGCCAAGCACTGCCTTCTCTTTGCATGAGACTAAGCCCTGTCTCAACTCCTGCATGAGGCTAAGCCCTGCCTCCTCAATTGCATAAGGCTAAGCTCTACCTTCCCCTGTATGAGACTAAGCATTGTCCCCTCTATTTGCATGAGGCTAAGCCCTGCCTCCATATTCGCATAAGGCTAAGCATTGCCTTCTCTTTGCATGAGACTAAGCCCTGTCTCAATACTTGCATGAGGCTAAGCCCTGCCTCCCTATTTGCATAAGGCTAAGCATTGCCTTCTCTTTGCATGAGACTAAGCACTGTCTCAAAGGCTAAGCCCTGCCTCCTTATTTGCATAAGGCTAAGAATTGCCTTCTCTTTGCATGAGACTAAGCCCTGTCTCGACTCCTGCATGAGGCTAAGCCCTGCCTCCTCATTTGCATAAGGCTAAGCATTGCCTTCCGCCTGCATGAGACTAAGCACTATCTCAAAGGCTAAGACCTACCTCTCCATTTTCATAAGGCTAAGCACTGCCTTCTCATAAGACTAAGCATCGTCTCTCCTTGCACAACCACAAATGTTGCTCTATTCCAAACCTTGCATTATTCTCTTCTCTCAGAGCTAAGCTCTGCCCCCGACCCTGCACAAGACTAAGCTCTGTCTTGTTTTATCTCAAGAATCATGTTTCTGCATCTCATGGGCTGATACATAGCCAATTTGATCGAAGGCGTCATAGTCCGAAGTCATCATCCTCATAGCCTGAAGACACCATGTCATGGCCTGAGGATCTCTCAATATCGCACATCACTATTCAAAGGCGTCATGGTTCGGAGGCACCATTATCACGGCCCGAGAACACCATTTCATGGCCTGCGAATCCTTTATCTCATGATTCATGGCCCGGGACGTCATGGTCTAAGGACGTCATCCTCACCGTCCAAAGACAACCTTCATAGTCCAAAGACAACCTTCATAGTCCAAAGGGAATTTGCATTATGTTTAAATTCTCGTAGTAATCCATACATATTTTCACGCATCGTGTTTTAAGTTTTGCAGGTAATTCAGAAGTTAACCTTTTTTCAAACAGGAGCAACCTTCGCTCCGGTTTCCGCTCATACCATTCATACCCGGTCCTTATTCCGAACGTAACCGACTCCCATCAATTAGTTGCCTTTACTCCATGACCGTTCAGATATCTGCCCTACATACATCCGTTACATTTCAGATTCACATTCATAACTCTGCATAAATCCATTCAATGATACTATCTTTCCCAAAGGAACCCTTTCTGAAACATACGACTATTCCTATAACAATTCCATCGGTTTCATTCACCGTTGGGTCCAGAACTACACACAGCCTGATTCTTGTAAAACCAGGGATATGTAGGCAGCTCAGAGACCAGGGTGCGGCCTATATTTTTCAAAACACCCCATTCGGTCAAAATCGGTCATCATATCTTTACCCGACAACTCTTTCATCCTTCCCGGGTAAAGAGGGGCAGCTGTTGATACCCAATTTTTCCCTCATACACATATATACCTCCAAAATAGTGCATGAGCATCACCAAGAATTTTTCCATAATTTTCTATAATTTTTAAGGGCTTTTAATTAATTTATTCCTGCATTTTTATATAAATAATTATTAATTGCATCACAAACAAATTTATAATGATTTATTATTTAATTTTTCATCATTTACATCCATATTAAGCTTTAAATATTTTTATTTATATATTTATTTTGCATCCTTAGGCTAAAATTGCATATTTTGCAATAATAACCCATATATATGCATAATTATATTATTTACACAAAAAATGACTTTTTATATTTTTATAATGTTAAGTAATTATTTTACATCATTTTCATGCACACGTGATATTTTTGTTATTTATTAATTATTTTTTATAAATTATTTATTTGTTAAATTGAGTACTTAAATAATAGCCCCTTTTCTTCAATCATTTTCGGACCAAACCCAATTACCCCAGCCCAGTTACTTAAACTCCTAAGCCCAACACCCCTATACACTAGCCCAAATTACCCCAACCTAAACCAAATTAACCCAACCCCTAACCCGGTCAGTACCCGTCTATTATAACCCGCCCCAGTCCCTTTATAAATCCCAGCCGTTGATCTTTCAAGATCAACGGCCTACATCCCTTCTCCCTATTTTAATTAACCAAACCCCTAACCCTAAATTTCATTCACCCAAACCCGCCGCCTCTGGATTCTCTCATCTCTTCCCCTTCTCTCTTTGTCAAACCCTAGCGCCGTCACCCAATCTCCCCTATGATTCCAACCCAAATATGGAATCCATCAACGATCTTCTTACCTTACTCATCCTATCTCGCTACTGGCTACCCATTTATGGTGTTACATAATTGCTTGCCTAACATGGCAAGCAGATCTCTCCTATTGTGAACCAAATCTGTGACCTCTTACCATCCGTGTTCGTTCTCGTCTCTTTATGGTATGAATCTATGAGATTCTTTGCAATTTTCTGCTTACCCTAAAACTAGGGTTCAGATCTTTCTAGATCTAATCTGGTTTTTGATTCTTTAATTATTTTTCCCTTAATCTTTCCATCTATATGTCTCTGTGCATCTTATTATAACCCTCTTCGTTAATATTTGACTGATTTTTACTTACCCTAAATTAGGGATTTTTGATTCTGCGAAATCAAACCAAATCTGTCTGATTCTTTAATTATTGTGTTAGAATCTCCGTCTATATGCCTATATGCATCTCTTTTCTTGTTATTACTGCCGATTTTGTATATTTTACCTAAAACTAGGGTTTGAGACTTTTACTCTTTCCTTTCTTGCATGGTATTGATATTTTCCTTATTTCGTTCAACCTACCATGTTTTCTTTATTCCTTTACCTTATTTTGCCTTGAAACTGATTGTTAATTGATTCCATATTATATTTTCCTTATTCGAAGTGTTACTCACCTAATTACACGCCATTATCCCTAATAATTTACTGAACTCTGTATTATTTGTCCTAAAACTAGACTTCAACAGATTCTGTGATTAATCTCTTTCCTTACTTATGTGTGTTTGATTTCTTTCTTTATTTGTTCGCCTAATTGAATACTATTTAAACCCTTTCCCCTCTCCCCCCTTCAAAACAAGACTCGAACCCTATAGACTCTTACTAAAATTTGAAGTTTCTGGTTCTATACTCTCTCTGTTCTCTCGCTTACTACTGGTCTTGGCCGGCTGAAAGCCAAGGCCAAACATTCTGGACCCTCAACTTCGTAGTATTATTCCGATTTTGCTCGCTTAACTGGTGAGTGACTATTTTTTGTCATACCATTTTCATATGTGTTCCTGGTCTGTGTTTATAATCCAGCATGTCTAAAATCCCTCTCTAAGCATGATTTCGCCTGTCTACATGCTTTTCTTTTAATCCTATGGTTAGCACTGTTAATTTAGATTAGTTGTTTGAATAATATGAATCCTCTTAAGACAATATGCTCATTCTGCCTCCTGCGTGTTCTGAACCTATTTTGAATTTGAGTACCTTTAAAACAATGTTAGAAGGTCAAGTATTGAATCAGTCTTAAGCCTTTGAACTTGTATTTGTTACCAGGCTTTGTTTTGTTGTTTATATGTTTTGATAATTGCTTTCTAACATGTCTGAAATTCATGTTAGTGTTCTGATTAGTTGGCTGTCCTAAGTGCTAGCATTGAATACCTAGCTTAACTATACTGTTAACCAGACTTCAACTCATTTGAACTGTGTGTTTGAGCATGAACCTTGCTTGTTTTGTGGGTGCAATTCTGTCTACAAGTTCCACGTCTTAAACTTTGTTTTCTTCTGAAATCACAATTGTTTAAATATGTCTCTCTTTATATGTTGTTGCTTTTTTAAAACTTCCACTCTTAATCCCTTAGGTTCTATCCTCAACCACCTTAGTGTGAGCACTGGTCAGGGTCCATGTGAGACTCCTGTGAACTCTGACGCACTGGGAACTGGTACCTAATCTCTTTTAAAACATTTTCGAGTTTGTGGTTCTGGTGTGAGCATTGCCCTGCGTCCCTGAGGCCCTTGGGAACTTTGACACATTGGAAACCTGGTTCTACATGTGTTATGGATGAGACATTCGTATTTGGCTATGTTGTACCTATGAATTGAGCCTCGAAGTTGACTGGTTTGAAGGCCTGGTTCCCAGGTTTATTTGGGCCTAATGAAGGCCCCCTATAGTGTATCTTATTACTATTATGTAATTCGTTTGCTATTCTAGTCTTTAATAACTCTGTAATAAAAATATTCTGGGGTATTTTAGTAAAATCGGGAGGGGGGGGGGGATTCCTTATTTCCTTTTGTTAAAATGGGTAGAAATCCTGCCTATAGGGATTCATCTATGCTATTAATTCTGCTCATTTGTCAAAACTGTTAAGTTCTGCGATGTGTTTAGGAATCCTGCCTATAGGATGCATCAATATATGTTAGCAATCATGCCTTTAAGGCCCAATAATTGATTCAATTATTTGCCGGTAATGTGTACAATTTCTGCCCTTGTGCTGCTTGATAGATATCATGCCTATAGGATTTAGATCAATTCGGTAATAGATCTCATGCCTATATGATTAAAATCAGTTTCAAACCTAGAGATCATGCCTATAGGATTTAGGTCTGTTCGCCATTAGAAATCATGCCTATAGTATTCTATTAATTGGTTCTGAATATAATCGCCACTATCAATCACTTAGACAATATGCCTATAGGACTTAATATTAATTTTGGATTCTGTAAGCGTATGCATTATCGTTTGAAGTACCGAGCGATATTCATTAAAGCCAGTAGGCAAATAGTAGGTCCTAACACTCGCCTTAATGGAATTGTTTCTGTACATCTGTCTTCTCACATAGATATCTTGCCTATAGGATTGTTAATTAATTGCGTGCATTTGCTGTTTATGTGTGGAGGTTAACATGAGCCCATATATTTGCTTTGTATTTGCACGTCCTAACATGTTTTGATTTTCGCCTAGTCTTTTACATTTTGAGCAGCCTAGGCTTAGTCTAGAACTATCCCAAATAGAGGTCCTAATACCTCCAGGGCCATAGGTAAGGGACGGGTAGTGCACGCATAGGAATCGAACTAGAATCAATTAGAGCGCTTTAGGTAACAACATAAAGATAGTAATCGGGTAGCAGGAGATGATAGTCTGTGCCCACTGAATAATATGAGTAACACCCCGACTCGAGGGAGTTACAAAGTATTATTTATGTTGCACGGGGTGATCCTTTAGGCTAAAAAATTTAGGACCCCCATCCCTATTAAATATTTCTCTCGCTTCTTTATTAGACATCCATAATTAAGTTCAGCTGGGACCCACCGTTGTGGACCTCGAGGGGTGCCTAACACCTTCCCCTTAAGGTAATTTTGATCCCTTACCCGATCTCTGGTGATGCAAACTGGTATAACATGAGTTATCTGCTCTAGGTTCCCTAACGCACCTTAATCCGTTAGGTGGCGACTCTAACCAATTCCTTTTTCCCTACTCTCTCAAAGGAGTCATTTAAATGTCAAAACCCGATTTTGCGAGAAAAAGGGGGCGCGACAGCCATCGCCAAGCAAAAGTAAAATTCAATATCATCGAATCAACAAGCCAAAGTTCGACCTCGCTCGAACTCATAACGGGTTACAAGTCGACCTTGCTCGAATTTACACCCTTACGACCCCCGGCCATCGCCAAGCAAAAGTAAAATTTGACCTCGTCGAATCAACAAGCCAAAGTTCGACCTCACTCGAACTCATAACGGGTTACAACGCGACCTCACTCGAATTTATACCCTTACGGCTCCCGGACATCGCCAAAAAATGTCGACTTTCATTCAAGCTAATAAGGTTCGACCTCACGCGAACTAACAAAATAAGGTTCGACCTCGCTCGAACTAACAAAATAAGGTTCGACCTCGCTCGAACTAACAAAGTAAGGTTCAACCTCGCTCGAACTAACAAAGCACGGTTCGGCCCCGTTCGAACTAACGAGACAATATCCAACCTCGCTCGAATCAGCGAGCTAAATTCAACCTCATTCGAATTCCCAACTAAAAATCAGGGACTCATCATGGGAAAATCTGAAGATCATTTTAAAAAATATGAAAATGAATTAGAAAGAAAGTTTGAGATATACAACCAAAGGCAAACCAACTATCTTATTCAGAAGATATACATACACGACAGCGTCTTACAACTGGCCGAAAGCGGGCCCCCATAAAAAGAAAAACAAGCAACAACAAAAGAAGCAAAAAAAAAAAGCTAAGTACAAAAAGCTACCAAAACTTCACTCGGCCTCGTCTCTACCACCGTCCTCATCAGCATTGTCATTATCATAAAGATCCCATCTTCAATCTCAGCACCCCATCGGCCTCCAGTGTCGCAGGGTCGTAACCGTAGGTAAGACGAGCCTCGCGTGCCTTAACCCGAGCATCTTCGAAAGCGGCCTCAGGAACGCTCCCCACCACCCACAAACCTTTATATATATCTCGTTGGGCCTCAGCATTGACCCATAGCTCGTACAAATGGCGGGGGACAGCAATAGAGGCAGATTCTTGAGGGGGGGCCTGAGCCAACAACTGTGCCTTCTCGTCCTCGAGAGCCACAACTTGATCTCTCAGGTTCGAGGCATCCCGCTTGAGCTCACCAATCCGCTCCTCGAGCCTTGCCTCCCTCAGTATGGCCGTCGTCCTCTCGGCTTCCCGCTCATACCTAAGGACGCGGATAGTGTCTTCCAGCGCCGCTGCCCTAGCCTAAGCCGCCACTCGGGCTCCCTCAGCCCTCTGCAACTCGGCCACCTTCCTTTCTAGCTCAGCCACCTTCTCCGTCCACTCTGCACTTAGATTGGCAATTCTAGTGGCATTCTGCTCAAGCTCGGCTCGCAAAGATAACACCTTCGCTTGAAGATCCTCGCAATCGGCCGCAACCCCTTTTCCCACATCGAGCTCCTCGTCTTTGGCTCTAAGCAGCCCCTCGAGCTCGCTACATCTGTGGATAGACCGCACCAGATCCTCGTCCTTCACCTCTAACTCCTCCTTGAGGGACTGAGTATTATTGCCCGCCCTAAGTTGTGCGTGCATCTCACGGCACCTGTTGCGATACCGGCAATACTTCATGGCCATTTTCAAAAAGACATCGGCCCGCGTCTCAGCCCGACGAGCACTCTCGATGTCCAGCATATAAGTTTGAGAAGGAATAAAGGAAGAATCAGCGAAAGCAAATGGCACAAAACAAAGAAAATAGGAAAAGGAAACTCACCCTCAAGGCCATCCCGGCCACACTACATGACAAACCGGAATCACTGATCTCCCGAAAAGATCTGCTTCGGCGGAGGATCACAGAAGGTCAATTTGGGCACCAAGTCCACCGTGTCCTTCAACAAGTTAAAATCTGACGGAATTTCGAGCACACGGGAAGGGCCTTCCGCCCTCACATCGACCCCGGTAAAACCTTCCTCGAACATCCTCATGTCCTCAGAATCGATATCAAAATCAGATTCATAATAGACTACCACTACAACCTTCAACCTCTCATTAGCCGAAGAGGGGGTGTGGGCCTGTCGAGACGTCGATGGACCGCTCGAACAATCACGGCGGCCTCCAAACTCTGTCCCCCTACCACGATAGCTCCTTCTACGCCCGAAACGGGTATCGCCTCCTTGCCCAGGCTGGTATCACCGCCGCCTTCAGACACCGCCAGAACAAGATCACCCCCCGAGGGTGCTTCGATCAAAAGTGTCCCCTCCGACATTAACCTCCGCCGCTTAGATGGGACCTCTTCGCCACCACCGTGAGAAGGTTCGTCCGCCGAACAGACTATGGGAACCGGAGTATCCGACCGAAGAGCAGCCTTCGAACGAACAGGTTCGAACGCGGACGTGGTCCGCGGAATAGCTGGACTTTGGACGCCCTCATCCACAGCTACCCTTGGCACGGACCGGGCAGAAGAAGCCGGCTGACGGAAAGCAAGGACGGGAGCCCTCGCCCTTCTCGCTCCTCTCCGACCTGTCAATGAGAGAAATTCGGCCAAACGAAGATATAAGGTGAAGAAAAAGACGGAGCAAAGAACAAAGCAACTAAGGCCGAAACAAGCCGACTCACCAGCGGAAGGTTTGCGCCTAAACCTCTCATGGAAAGGCGCCTATTTGGGAATCCCCATCGTTTGGGGGCAGAATCGAGCTCACCCACTCGCGAATATTAGCAACTTGCGGAGGAGGTACTCTCTCGGCTGCGAAAACAAAAAAAACACACTCGACGAGATTACTAAAGGGAGGCGACCAACAACCATTTTCAAAAAAATATAATGCAAAAAGAAAGGAAGACTTACGGGCGAAATTCTACGCCTTAGGAAACCCCGCGAGGTTCGGTACCACATGCTCTATTCAGACATAGAAGAAGTTTTTCCAAAAGCGACGATTGGCCTTGTCATCCATCTTCACCACCAAACTTGGTTCCTCGGTGACGAAGGTGAATCATCGTGTCCCTATAAAAATGGGGGGCGAAGAGGTGAAGCATGTGTTGTTGAGAAATTCCCCAATCGGTCAACTCCGCGTACTTGATAGGCATAAGGAAGAGTTTGTATACGTACGGAGAGAGTTGAGCCGGACACACCTCGTAGAAGCGGCAGAAGTCCACCACCAAGGAAGGAAGGGGAAGCGTGTATCCGATGACAAATGGATGTGCATAAAACACGCAGTATCCCGGGGTGTGTATATGAACTATGTCACGACCAGTAGGAACCATTTCAATGTGATCAGGGATTCTCCATTTGGCTTTAAATGTCGCAAGCGCCGCGACATCCATCGTAGAAAGAACAGGTTCCGGCTCATCCCCAGCACGGCTATTGAAGTAAGTCCTTGGCCTTCCCTGGGCAGGGAACCACCTCATCTACCATCGGAAAACTCTCGTCCTGCGCCAGACCCACTCCCTCTACGAGTAGGGGTATATCGATTTCCGGCACCGGAGCACCAACGACTCGATCAGGATTAGAAGAAGCGCTAGCCATCGCTTTGGGTGACTGTACAGGTCAGGAGTGTAAATAAAGGAGGGTAACAACCACGAGGATTGTTGGTAGAAAAAGAAATACGAAGAACTAAAGAAGAAGAAAAAATGTCTTTGTTTGACCAAAAAGTAAGAGACCTTTTGTTAAACTAATTAAATAAGAAGATAGAGGGTAAATCCTAGTTAAGGACAATCAATTCTTGATCTGAGATGGATAACATGAATAGAAAAATATAGTTAAGTACAAATGTTGGCAGTAGTTATGCCCGGATCCAATAGTATGAAAAAGACCATACATTAAATAACATTAAATGGCGATAAAATGTAAATAAATAAGAAGATTCACCCAATCTTCAGTGAGACGGATCCTCTTTCATTTGATAAAGGTAAATGATAGAGAAATACAAGAATCTTAGGACCCTTTTCGAATCTGATGGGGAGTGTGCGTAACAAATCATCTAATCTCTTTAGAGAGATGTCTTTTTATTTTTTCTAGAGATAGAGAGTCTGCCCCCCCCCCCTAGAGAAGTCCTCTCTTTCTATTTATAAGGGATATCCCTAGAAAACCCTAAAAAAGTACAATTAGAGGGAATATCTAGTAGAATATTCCCTTTGAAGATTCCAAAGGAAAACTAGCCATTACATCTATCTATACTGCTCGACCTCGGCCTTATTGATCAATGCTCGACCTCGTCCTTATTGATCACTGCTCAACCTCGGCCTTATTGAGCATTGCTCGAGCTCGGCCAGACAGCTCAATTCGATTTGCAAGTTACTCATAACAATTATCTCCGCATGTCGAATTTCTCTAATTTGATTTTGACCCATACAATTAGTCCCTCGCTTATCGAGGTCGTCTTTTGGCCGAGCTCGTTGAGCGGATTTCATTAATTGTAGTTCGAGAAATTCAGATGGGGAGGTCGAGTAGTGAGGATCGCGGCTGAGAGTGTCGATCTTCAGGTCTAAGTGGTATCCCTGCGGGTTGAATTTGAGCAGAGTTCGACCAGGGCCAATGACTCGAGTGATGAGTTTATCGAGAAGACGGTAGAGTTGGAGAAGGCCAACGAGTCCAGGATGGCAGCTTTGGCAAGGAGGGCAGCATCAGAGGAGGTCATCCGCATCCTCAGATCCGGACGGGCGATTCGGCCCTTGTAAGATGCCTTATCAGTTACCCCCATTGATTTGAAATGCTACTTTTGCTGCTTATTTCTGATTCTATTTTTCAAGCGAGGTAGAATGTAAATTCGGGCGAGGTCGAATGTAAATTCGGGCAAGGTTGAATGTAAATTCGGGCAAGGTCGAACGTAAATTCGGGGAGAGGTCGAACGTAAATTCGGGCGAGGTCGAATGTTGATTCGAGCGAGGTCGAATGTTGGTTAATTCGAGCGAGGTCGAATGTTTGTTAATTCGAGCGAGGTCGAATGTTGGTAAATTCGAGCGAGGTCGAATGTAAATTCAGGCGAGGTCGAATGTCGATTCAAGCGGGGTCGAATATCGATTCTAGCGGGGTCGAATGTAGATTCGAGCAGGGTCAAATTTTTATTCGAGCGGGGTCGAATGTTACTTAATTCGAGCGAGGTCGAATGTTGGTTAATTTGAGCGAGGTCGAATGCGAATTCGGGCGAGGTCGAATGTTGATTCGGGCGAGGTCGAATGTTGATTCGAGCAAGGTCGAATGTTGATTGGAGCGAGGTTAAATGTTAATTCGAGCGAGGTCGAATGTTGGTTAATTCGAGCGGGGTAGAATATAACTTGTTTAAATATGCAGCGTCGCTTTGGCGAAAATACGGGTGAGCTTCATGCACTCATGCTTTGCCTACATATATCAGAGAGATTTACATGTTTTCTGGGCTGGCAGTCCAGTCCCAGTCTATATGGTCTCTTGGCATCTTCGGATTTGCTTTGTCGACGATCGTTCCCTGTTCGCATATGTGGGACAATGCTCCTGTTTCTATTCCATTTAGAAAAAGTGTCAGTTAAAACCAAATGAAATCGTTCGTTACCTCGATTTGATCGGTCGACGAGCGGAGAGGAGTGACCAACTTCCCTTCTCCGGTTATGCTTTTAGTGGCCGCTACCAATTTGGCAAGGTCGTCCGCTTTGATATTCTGTGCTTGAGGGATTTGGTCGAGCTGGCATTCGTCGAACTCGGGTAAGGGCTTGCAGATCTCGGCATGGTATTTTTGCAGTCTTTGTTCCCTGATTTGGAATGTCCATGTGACTTGATTGACAACAAGCTGAGATTTGTACCGTAGGATGACTCGTTCTGCTCCGTACTGGAGTGTTAGCTTTAGACCTGCAATCACGGCCTCGTGCTCGGCTTTGTTGTTAGTCATATCTAGGCATCTTATGGACTGGCAAATTACTTCGCATGTTGGGACCTCGAGTTCGAGTCCAGTCCCGATCCCGACGCGTTTGTAACCCAATCCAATCTTGGGTGCATAAAACCAATCTTGAGTTTAGGAACTTGGTATAGAGTTGCATGACACTGACAGTATATCACAAACATCCTTATGAGATGAGTTACTTTTAATAAAATTGTTTTTAACCTTTGCTTCCTTAAAGACACTTATTGTAGGTAAAAAATGTGCCTATCAGAAAGGACGAAACACCACAAGGACCAAAAAAGAATGAGAAAGTTAAGCCACTGATATCACAAAGGCACGCTCTAAAGCTTTTACCTACAGTTTTTCAAGTTTGCATTTGTAACAAAAAGGTGACACTACAATGAATAGAAAGTGGAACTAGAATTGAATTTTAGATCTAGAGGAAACTAAAATTTTAACTAGAAAATCACCATAGACGGCGCCAAATTGTTTGACCAAAAAGTATGAGACCTTTTGTTAAACTTATTAAATAAGAAGATAGAGGGTAAATCCTATTTAAGGATAATCAATTTTAGATCTGAGATGGATAACATGAATAGAAAAATATAGTTGAGTAAAAATATTGGCAGTAGTTATGGCCGGATCTAATAGTATGAAAAAGACCATACATTAAATAACATTAAATGGCAATAAAATGTAATAAAGGAGAAGATTCACCCAATGTTGAGTGAGGCGGGTCCTCTTTCATTTGATAAAGATGAATGATAGACAAATACCAGAATCTTAGGACCCTTTTCGGATCTGATGGGGAGTGTGGGATAACAAATCATCTAATCTCTTTAGAGAGATGTCTTTTTATTTTTTCTAGAGATAGAGAGTCTGCCCCCCCCCCTAGAGATGTCCTCTCTTCTTATTTATAAGGGATATCCCTAGAAAACTCTAAAAAAGTACAATTAGAGGGAATATACAGTAGAATATCCCCTTTGAAGATTCCAAAGCAAAACTATACGTTACATTTATCTATACTGCTCGACCTCGGGCTTGTTGATGATCACTTCTCGACCTCAGCCTTATTGATCAATGCTCGACCTCGGCCTTATTGATCACTGCTCGACCTTGGCCTTATTGATCACTACTCGACCTCGGCCTTATTGATCACTGCTCGACCTCGGCCTTATTGATCAATGCTCGACCTCGGCCTTATTTATCAATCCTCAACCTCGGTGATGTTTTATACTTCAATAGCACACAAGAAGGGGGGTGATTTGTATGGTACCCAATTTTTGCTTAACTAAACTATAGAAGGACCTGGTTCTTCTATGTGTTCCAACTACTAATGTTTGCCGAATAAGAAGTAAAGAAAATAAAGAACACAGAGATTTTTACGTGGAAAACACCTGGATCAAAAGGTGAAAAAACCACGACCTACTACTCAGTAGGATTTTCCCAAACTTCCACTAAAATCACTAAGCCAAAACAGCATTTACAAAACTCTTTGTAAATCTAGGATTAACTCTAATCCCGTTGTGGCACACAGTCTCAACTGTTGCGACAACTTCAAGTTAACTCTAACTTGAACACTCAGAGTACCTAATACAATTGCTTCTATAAAAGCTGAAAGGTACAATGTAAAATCACCTACTACAATTGAACTAGAATAAAAGATAGACACTTGGAACTGGTTCTTCTATCTTGTTCAAGTAGCATCAGGATTGCGTGCTTGAATCACACATAAATTGCATGCAAAATTGCCTTGCTCTTTTGCTCTCAATTTAAGTTTAACTTCGGCTTATGTGCATTACCTGTAAAGAGAACAACACTAATATTTATTGAGTTAGTAATTAGAGATTAACTGGGATACAGATGCTACTCTTCTATTGTAGAAGAGTTCTAGTTGATCTCATACTCTAACACTATCCTCTTCTTAAACTGTGTTCTCTTCATGTAAGGAGTCTTTCTCTCCTTATCCAATATGCAACCTTTTCGATCAGATCAGGAGATATTACTTCTAATAATTTAGATTTATTTCCTTCACGTGCATCGCACATGCTTGGGTCGATCATGACTATGCTTCACAAGATGGACCTGGTCCATGTCTGAGTTGTTTTGTCAGTCTTTAAAACTTCACCTGTTCTTGGGCCAACAAATTCCCCCTTTTTGATGATGACAAACTCTGTGCTTTTTACTTACTTGGATCGTGTAAGAACTCAACTTAACCATCAATATAAAGTTCAGAAAATTCACTTATCATCAAGGACCAGGTTAATTAGGTTATAAATATCACTTATTCAAAATGTTAAGCACAATATCTCTTCCCCCTTTTCGCATCATCGAAAATTTGCATACAAAATGTGAGTCCCAGATTTTAATAAGTACTCATGGCCACTAGGGCAACTGCAAGTGCAAACATGGATTAATCATCAGTAATCAAGCAAACATATCTAAACTATCAAGGAAAGATTAACATTTATCAAGAGCAAAGACAGTAGATAGTATTGATAAAAGATATGTTGCTACCACAATCCACAACCAAAAAACAAAAATATTCAAAACATGAGCAAAAAGAAAGAAAAATCCCTAATCCGGGTCACTGAAGGTACTAGACAGGTTCAGGAGATAAAGGCTAGAATTCCTAAAGCTTGGGGGAGCTAGAGGGTTGGTTTTGGGCTTGGAGAAGATTCAGCATATTGTGAAGAATTCCATCATTCTTCTCCTTTTTCTTAGTGAGCTCAGTTCTGAGAGCATCCCTCTCAGATTCTACCTCCGCCACACGAGCCTTTAGCCTAGCTATCTCAGCATCCTTGGCTTCACTTTCCTAAACAAGAGCCCTGACTTTACTGTTGATAGGAGTCTTCTTGGATGAACCAGGTTCATTTGGGATGGCATCGACTAAGTAGTCACAAGCAAGCAGAGTGTTAATTCCAAAGTAGTCCTTGCTTGAGGCCATCTCCTATTTCTTCAGAGGCACATTGCACCTATCCAGAACCGTAGTCAGAATAAAGCCATAGGGGGTAGCATGAGCCTTGGAGCCATTTATGACCCTGTCCATTAGCTTGATGATGAATGCAGGCCAATTGATTTGCCTTCCACTTTCAAGGCACTCCATCAGAACTAAGTCCATATAATTTGCAATATGGCTTCTCTAAGAACTTTATGCTGTGGCTTCATTTCACTCTTGTGCACAAACTTGGCCTCATTAACTCCTTCAGCATCGCAGAAGTTCCTAGTGATTGTAAGGGCAGATGGAAGTGAATCCAGACTTGGCCATCTTTGTCTGGTGTAATCATCATATCCCTCAGTAGGGATGTCTAGTATCTCTCCCAGTTTCTCTGCATCAAATGTCACTTGAACTCCTTTGACTTTGTTTGTAACCCTGCCATCTTTGACTTCAGCATTTGCCATGAATTCAACGATTTCATTTCTGGCCAATCTCCCATCCATCTGAAGGACCATGTCCTTCCAGCCCTGAACAGCCAATGTGTCAAACAAACGAACCATCCCTGGTTCCATCAAATCTTTCAGCAATCTTCCCTTCAAGATTTTTCTTTTGCCAAACATGGCAAACTTGTCTTGTTCACCATCAGACTCATCTTCTTCTTCTTCACCACTCCATTCCTCATCTTTAGAAATTCAAACTTGTTTACTTTTCACTGCAGACCTTTTCCTCTTGGCTAATGAAGGTTCAGCAGCCTCAGACACAGAGGAAGACTTCTTGGAAGAAGTCTTGGGCTTTTTGGGCTTGGGGGTCTGAACCTCCACTGTTGTAACTTTCTCCTGATGGACATGTTCCATATCCTCAACTTCAACAGCTTCTGAAGACTCTGCAACCTTCCCTTTTCCTTTATCCATCCTTTTCTTCTTACTTTCAGCTAAGGCCTTTTGTAGATCAACCTCACTCTGTTTCACCCTGCTTCTTGTGGCTCTTCCCTTTGGCAAGGAAGTTTCAGTTGGTGTTGGGGAGGAAGCCTTTCTTTTCTTGGAAGGTTTAGGAGCACTAGGGGTTTCTGGTGTGGATGTTCTCCTTTTCTTTGGATCGTAACTGGCACCTACCTCTTTCAAAAGGTCTGCTAGGGTCTCTTTAACTAATGAACCAGGTTTATCTCCCTGTGAACTTAGATTCACTAACCCTTCAGCAGCTTCACCAGAACCACTTCCCCCTGACTTCTTTCCACTCTCTTCAACATTTTCTTGTACCACCCCACAAATAGCAGGTACAGACAAGTCAGCAGTGGGTGAATGATCAACCACTCCTTTCCCTTTTCCCCTCTCTTCACCACAGTCCACCC
>NC_031999.1:49675614-49677620 GCF_001879085.1 Nicotiana attenuata | reverse complement strand
AGTCCACACACAAGCCATTTCTTGGCCTTGGCATTCTTTTCCCATTTTTTTAAATCTTCAATAGTGCAGTCAGCTCTTGTCTTTGGCACGTCCACTCCTTCAGCATTCTTCTTTGTAGTAGCCAGGGGACCATCAGTGACTATGTCCCAGAGTTCATAGTCTTCTCCTATGGTATGATCTCTCATCTTGTTCTTCCACCAAGAATAGTACTGACCATTAAAGAGTGGGGGCCTAGCAGTTGATTGCCCTTCCCAGTTTCCAGGTGGTGCACTCATCTTGATCTTTTCCTAAGGTGTTAGCCTCTTCAAGGATAACCTGCTCTGATACAAATTAATGTTTTATACTTCAATACCACACAAGAGGGGGGGGGGGGAGGGGATTTGTGTGGTACCCAATTTTTGCTTAACTGAACTATAGAAGGACCTGGTTCTTCTATGTGTTCCAACTACTACTGTTTCCGGAATAAGAAGTAAAGAAAATAAAGAACGCAGAGATTTTTACGTGGAAAACACCTGGCTCAAAAGGTGAAAAAACCACGACCTACTACTCAGTAGGATTTTCCCAAACTTCCACTAAAATCACTAAGCCAAAACAACATTTACAAAACTCTTTGTAAACCTAAGGATTAACTCTATTCCCGTTGTGGCACAAAGCCTCAACTGTTGCGACGACTTCAAGTTAACTCTAACTTTAAAACTCAAGGTACCTAATACAATTGCTTCTATAAAAGCTGAAAGGTACAATGTAAAATCACCTACTATAATTGAACTAGAATAAAAGATAGACACTTAGAACTGGTTCTTCTATCTTGTTCAAGTAGCTTCAGGATTGCACGCTTGAATCACACATAAATTGCTTGCAAAATTGCCTTGCTCTTTTGCTCTCAATTTAAGTTTAACTTTTGCTTATGTGCGTTACCTATAAAAGAGAACAACACTAATATTTATTGAGTTAGTAATTAGAGATTAACTGGGATACAGATGCTACTCTTCTATCGTAGAAAAGTTCTAGTTGATCTCATACTCTAACACTATCCTCTTCTTAAACTGTGTTCTCTTCATGTAAGGAGTCTTTCTCCCCTTATCCAATATGCAACCTTTTTGATCAGATCAGGAGATATTACTTCTGATAAGTTAGATTTATCTCCTTCATGTGCATCTCACATGCTTGGGTCGATCATGACTGTGCTTCACAAGATGGACCTGGTCCATGTCTGAGATGTTTTATCAGTCTTCAAAACTTCACCTGTTCTTGGGCCAACACTCGGCCTTATTGATCACTGCTCGACCTCGGCCTTATTGATCACTGCTCGACCTCGACCAGACAACTCAATTTGATTCGCATGTTACTCGTGACAATTGTCTCCGCATGTCAAATTTCTCTGATTTGCTTTTGACCCATACATCCTTACGATTGTCTTGTGAACGACTGGCAAACTTTTCCCTATTTACCGAGATATGAATATGCTGGTTTGAGAGACCAAGTGCCGCCTTTTTTCAAAAATAACAGATAGGGCACAAGAAACGATGCAGCGCACAGAGAACATGTGCCATAATGACACCTAACGAATTTAATGTCGTTCCGAACTGACACAGTGGTCTGACAAAGCACTCGAAACATCACATCATCATCTCGCTAAGAGGTGCTCGTCCATCGCCCAAAACGCTCAGATTTCTGAAAAAGTTTTCTTATTGACGAGGTCCGCCCATCGAGCTCGCCCAAAGACGAACTCAATAGGCGGAGGGACTAACTGTACGGGTCAAAATCTGACCACACGAGAATCGGCACAAAAGGAGCAGCGAGGGGTCGATTAAGTCGTGGTTGTATCCATAAAGCACCATAAGGACGAGCATCTCGGCCACGGCCGAGGTCGAACCATCAGAAAGCCCGTATGGCGAAGTACACTCCATGGCACTTAGGGAGGTCGACCTTAAGTGCGATTGGCAGATTAGGGTATCCTGGCTAAGGACCGTTGGGTAAAGGGGAATATCTATTATATATATATA
>NC_031999.1:49668389-49675601 GCF_001879085.1 Nicotiana attenuata | reverse complement strand
ATATATATATATATATATATATATATATATATATATATATATAAAATAGGTAAGAGAATGAGGGGGGTTTACTTTTCTTATCTCTTAACACAAAAGAACTGGAGAATCTTTCTCTAAGAAACAAGAGAAGGTTTAGAACTTGGCTGTTGATCTTTGTAATCATTATTATGGAATCAATAAAGACAGATCTTGTAGCCGTTAATGGTGCACCTTCTTTTTCTCCTTTACTTTACATTACAGAGTAGTAGCATCAAGAATGTAAGCCCGTCATATACATTTGATATCTTTTATAATCTTAAATAGTTCATGAGCTTAACCATATCCTATTTCCTACTTAATATTATTTGATCTAGAGTTAATTATCCTTGTCTAGGATTTATCCCCTATTTTCTTATTAATTCGTTTTTAAGAAAAGGTTTAACACTTTTTTGGTAAAACAGTTTCCGGCAAAGAGGATATAGGTATGTATCGTGAATGGGCTGCAGATCGAAAATTTGTTGTTGGACTTGGTCTTCAAACTCCACATTTAGATGTCCCCATCTCTTACACTTCTCAAACGACAGCTTATACTGCGCCAACCATAGTTTACACAACCTCTAGGACAATGGCCAATCACAGCCAAAGCCTGGATTGGATATTCCCATTAGATTATGGGTTCTACTATCTGTTCAGGCTCCATTTTTGTGAGTTTCAGCTGGAAGTTAAGGATGCGAATTATCGGGTTTTTGATATATCTGATGGGCTCCAACCCTATACCACTATAAAATGGCAAAGTGTGGTAGATGCAGCTTTTACCCGAAAGGTCGGGATCGATATCCACAAGGAGCTAATATTGGTTGGGAGTTGGGTTTCTATCCAATCTAGCTATGCGTGTTGTTCTTAATTGTACTTCTAACCATGCTTTGTTTTGTTTCTATTCTACTTTTAATGCTATTGAATGATGAAAATAATCTAAGTACAATATTTTTGTAGGGTTTTTCTCAATTAATAAAAGGCACTAGGGAAGTGACTTACACCTAGGCGAGTATCTAATGGGGTCTAAAATTTACGACAAACTTGTTATAACTGAGATCATGATAAAACCTTTACACATAGTTATTCACTCTATACCTCTCGGTAGCTTGAGTGACTTTGCCCTAATTGGCTTTATCAAGCCCAATTGGGTGTTCAAACAATGCAAGCAAAATTGGCTCAAGTCGGGTATTACTATCTCTAGGTTTAACCCTTTAATTGGGCTATCAATTCTTGAATGCACCCCAATTCCTTGTTAGCCTGAACTTCCTACACTTAGTCTCTCTTTCTCAAGAAGAGTCTAAGTCACAAAAGTACAAATCAGTGTTTGCAACCACCAATTCACAAAAAAAAAGCCTAAATCAAGCTAAATATAATTAACCCACAAACAATTAAGCCCTAAAATTGAAGACCCATTAAATACCCACACTAGGGTTGGGTCACAACACTAGCTAATGGGTTTAGCTACTCATAATCAAGGTAGAAATCAAAGATGGAGATGAAATATAAGCCATAAAAGTTAATTACAAGAATAAAATCTAAGATTAATAGCTAAAGATGCTCTAAAATTAATCCAAGAGAGGGTCATTTTAGAACGGATAAAGGCTTGTATCATGGCTATTGAAAGAATAAGGGTTTTGGCTCAACGGGGTTGAATAGGGATATCATATTTGGTGGGCTATGGATGCTTTCAAGTTTTAATTTGGATCAAGGAGAGCCTATAATGATTTCTCAAGTTGAGCTACACTTAGAATTTCGCCTAGACAAACATTCAGGGCAAGTTCTAGACTAATTGCACGGGACTTGGACTTGCAAATCAATACCTCACCTCACAAGCTTTTGGATTGCTAAAGAGACAGAGTCGAGGGCCCAGAACAACCCTAGATAATATAGAACAACACAAATGGCTCCAAGAAGCCACTCAATGATTGTTTAGTAAACACAAGAGTCTAAAAGTCACAACTAGCACCATTCCTTGCAAATCAATTTGTTTCTAACCACAAGGTCAAAGGTAAATGTGCTAGGCCCAAGTGAAGCTTTGCCTGAGTCACTTTTATTCATTACTACTATTTACACAAAAACATAAAGAAAAAAAATGGACTCAAACCCTTAAGAAAGTTGTCACGCCATCCATCATCGGGAAGAGCCACCCGGTTCACACAAACTCCACCTTTGGAAATAATCGTGGCATTAAGAAAACCAAAGTTTTATTGATCACAAAAACTTGTAAAAGTAAGAAGCTACAAACTGAAAAAGAAGCTACTAAATAAAATAAGAAGTTATGCTATTAATGAAAATTGCAAAAGAAGTTATAAAGTAAAATGCGGAAAGTAAATTGAATATGTACAATAGGGGATTGAGACGAATATACATAAAAGGGGAATGAAATACATGGAAGAGTAACTTTATATACATACCAAAAGTAAAAAGTATGAGAACAAAGGAAAATAGTATCACGGTTATTACAAACCAAGTATCCAAATTATCATCAAATAGGCCACCCCCCCCCCCCCCGCCAACAAAAAGTAGCATTGTCCTCAATGCTATCATCAAAAATAGAACAGGGGAAGAGTAGAGAGTAAAGAAGAACTCCCTATGGTGCCTCTGTCTGCATGGGGTCACTGGCTGGCCTGAGTCAACTCCCTCGGGGTCCTCCAGCTCAATCTCCAAATCCTCAGTCTAGGGGATCACTCCTCTCCTCATGGGCTCTCTGTCAGCCTCCTGCTCTGGTGCCTATGCTGCTGGAACTGGCTCCTCCAAGAGTAGGTCTAATGGGATGTCTCCAGCTGATCTAACCGCCTCAACCTCCTTCCTTAGCAGCTTTACTGACTCATTTGAGGCCCGAGTCTTCTTCATCTTCTTCGTTTGTTTGGCCAGGTACTTGATTGATTTTCCTTGAGCCTCTAAAGCATCCATGATAAGCTTTTGGTTGTCCAGGAGCTTCTTCTGGTTGTCCAGAAGCTCCTTTAGAGATTCCTCCACTGAAGCGGGCACCTAAGGCTGAGCTGGAACTGACTAAGCTACCACTATACTGGATATGACAGACAACTTAGATGTAGCTGCCTGCATCCAGTTGTTGATGCTGGAAAGAGTCTGGTTAACCCTCAGTACAGTCAGATGGTATGCTGATGAAGAAGGCACTGAAGAGGGCATAGAAGCAGATGGTCTGGAGGGGGGTGTGGCATGGTAGTGGAAGGCTCAGAACCACTTGCCACCACTGCTGGCTCTTCAGACTGGCAAATGGAAGTGGTGGCTTTGCCCTTGGACTTGGGGTTGTCCGAACCCTAAAGGCTGTACCATGAAAATGGCCTTTTTGATTTCACTTTGGTGTCAAAATCCCTTCCTTCTACTTCCTGATCCTCCAAGTACATGGTGAGGACGTTTGGAAAAGGATATGATCTCTCATCCCTGTTAACCACTTTGGTAATCACCCCAGCCATAATATTCCCGATGTTGATTGGGAACCCTGCCATGATAGCCCCCACAATAATAGCCCGAGAGACCAGCATATCACTGTCATGCGTAGTAGGGTCTAACCAGCTGCACACAAAAGTCTCCCACCCTTTCGCCTCGAAGCTCAAAGTGTTTCTGTAGATTGGGACCCCAGGTATCAGCCAAGCTAGAGTAGTCCTCGGAAGAGCAATCACCGATGCAAGCCACGGGCGGGCTAAGTCTTCCATAGCCACCTTCTCCAGATACAGGGACTCATCCTCATCAATGAACCCAGCATAGTCATTCAGAGTCTTGCTATCAAATTTAATCTTCAGGTTTCGCACCTTAGTCACATAGGTGCCCTTTTTTATGTGGGCTACATTGGCTTTGAACTCTTTGACTAAATACTCATTAGCCTCTGGCAGCTTGCTTGTGAAGAATTTCCACCCTACTCTTTCATCAAATTGCCTATTCACATTGGGATTGTGGTAGAAGGTCCTTTTCTATGAATTGCCTCTCGAGGGTGAGAGACCTCTGCGGCCACCATTCCCGGAATTTGTGATACGCTTTCTCACTAACAAATCATTGTTGCCACACCACTGGGTTCCTTGATCTCTCTAACCCCCTGCCTGGGTGTCACCACCTCTTCCGTCATCAGGGATCTCAGAATCTACATTGTCACACCTCCTTTTTTACCCGAAAGGGAGATAAGGTTTTTTTTAATCAAAGTGACAATAATCGAAACGGGATTATTTATTTTATTCAGAGTCGCCACTTGGGATAATTTATGGTGTCCCAAGTCACCGGTTTAAAATCTCGAATCGAGGAAGTCTGACTCTGTTTTACAGTCCGCGAAACACAGAAATCCGAGTAAGGAACTCTGTTAACCCGGGAGAAGGTGTTAGGCATTTCCGGGTTCCGTGGTTTTAGCACGGTCGCTTTAATCATACTTGGCTTAATTGTTTAATTGCATGTTTTGGAACCTATGTGTATTTACCTCTTTTAATTAGGAAATTATCTTAAAACAGGTCACGCGTACGTGTACCCGTTTTGTTTGGCGCATCAAAAATCATGTCATTAATAACGCTTTATTATTAAGAAAGTTTAGTCGAAGTTGCGCGAACGCATACCCCGATTTTGTTTTTAAGTTCGTAATTATGTCACGTGAACGTGTACACAACCACGATGATATATTATACGTGCCTAAAGCTAGCTACGAATATTCATGTTTAAACTAAGTTTGGAGTTATAAAGGGCCACTAATTGTAAGTTTGCATTGGAAGATGAACTAGGCCCTTAATTATTTGAGAAGAGCTGGGCCAGCAGTAGGCCCAATTCATTATCTATAGGAGTCTTTAAGAGAAAACATGGCTGGTAGGCACTGCGCTCAAAATGGAGCCCAAAAGTAAGGACAAAAGGGGCAAAACAGGCCTGGTCTAATCTGGCAGATTCGATTGGGCCAGTACCAGGCCCAACTTTCAAAGACAAGCTTTCAATGTGGTAATCCATTTTATTATATCAATAGAAAATTTAAGAAAAATGTGCTGAAGATACTGGGGCCGAAATTGAGCCCAAAAAGTGAAAGAAAAACAGAAGCAAAGCACATTGAGCCTGGTTCAAATCTAGCTGCCTCATCTAGGCCAAGGCTAATGGTCTAGGTGGAGTCCAATAGATGAAACCCAAAAATCCAAACTGGACTTTCACGACCCCGGTTCACCCTCCATGAACATGTCGTGATGGCACCTAGTTCCTACAACTAGGTAAGCCTATCAATGTGGAAATAACAACTTAACTAGCAAAATGGTTAAATAAAGCTAAACATATTAAAATAATAACTGCATATAAGGCCGCTCGGCCTATACAACTCAAAAGAAATGCGGAAGTCTACAACTCAATCCCAAAACCTGGAAACTCACGAGAACCACAGGCTAACAGAAACATAGTATGCTGCTCTAACTCCTGAGTATCTAAACAACTGAGAGAAAAGGGATAAACTAAATACTAAAGCTGGAACAGAATAGAGACTCCTGGTCTGCGAACGTAGCAGATATACCTCGAAGTCTCCGTGTATCTCCTCACCTCAAGTATAGTGCGCCAGAGAAGACGTACCTGGATCTGCACATGAAAAACATGCGCAGGAAGGGCATGAGTACACCACAGCGGTACTCAGTAAGTGCCAAGCCTAACCTCGGTTAGGTAGTGACGAGGAAGGTCAGGGCCCTACTGAGGTAAAATATAATAATCATCAACAGTATGAAAAATTTGACAGAAATAATGAGTACAACAGTGAGATAGGACAGGTCAACGAGGCAATAACAACTACACAAGAACAAAATGAACACAGAATGACTACAGCTCAATACCAAGGATAACAATGAGGGTCTCCCAGGATACCGTCCTGCAGCCCTTTCCTCAACTGTCCAGTGGATCTCCCGGGATAACGTCACGTAGTCCAACTCATGTGCCAAACCGAAGGATCTCCTGGGATACCGTCCCGTAGTTCAACCATCAATATGTAGGGGGGATCTATCGGGAATCGAACCAGCAGTCCCAAAGTAAAAGTGCAGGGGGATCCACCGGGAATCGAACCCGTAGTCCCAAAGTAAGCAAGCAAGGGGGGAGCTACCGGAGTCCCACATCCGTAGTCCCAATATAAATGCACAATCACAACCAGAAGGTACACGAAAACGAAGTACAAAAGACAAGCAAATAGGTAGTACTGGCCTAGCATGCTTCACGTAGTATAGTCAAGGCAACTTAAGCAATTAGGCAAGTTAAATCAACTAAACATGCTTTCCTAATCTAGCACAGGTTATAATTGCAAGTAGAATAAAGTAAATAAGAAAGGAACTCAATCTCACTATCTTATGTAAAATCAGGATTTTCAACAATTGGCTCAAGTACGCGCTCGTCACGTCGCGTACAAGGCACTCAAAATAATAACAAATCCTAAGGGGAAAGGTCCCCCATACAAGGTTAGGAAAGCCACTTACCTCGAACCGGCTCAATATCAACTAGAAACCACGCCCTTGCCATGAGTATCCGACTCCAAATGGCCCAAATCTATTCAATTCAATTACACATTGTAAATAACATCGCAAACAACTGGTTTTGCTATTTAATTCAAAGCTACGACGTGAAATTAGGTGAAATGACCAAAATGCCCTTCAGGCCAACGCCTCAGAATCGAATAATTTTCACATTTTCAGAACCCTCGTACTCTCACAAGTCTAACCATATAAAAATCTCTCAAATCGGAGGTCAAATGCCCCCTCAAAACTCAATGGTTTAGCCTATGAAGTTTTACCCCAAATTCTTCCAATTTTGATCCCAAATTAGAATTTTAATGATGGATTTAACTACAAAATGATGAAATATAACTAGAATGGATTAGAGAAACGTTACCCAATAATCTCCTCTTCAAAACCCTCTGAAAATCGCCCTTACCCGAGCTCAAATTGACTTTTCTAACTTATGAAATCAAACCCTCGAAATTTCTATATCTGCACAGGTATTTCTGCTTCTACGGACAAGGGACCGCATCTGCGGTCCCGCTTATGTGGAACAGATGCCGCTTCTGCGGCTATTAACTAAAATCCAGGGGTCCGCTTCTACAGTCTTAAACCGCACCTGCGGTGGTCACTTCTACGAAAAACTTACCGCTTCTGCGGTTTCTCAGAAATGACCCATGCCGCATCTGCGATAGAAGTCCCGCAGGTGCGTAACCACATCTGTGGTTAAATCTTTCACACCTGCGGAAAGCTGAGG
>NC_031999.1:49626049-49667940 GCF_001879085.1 Nicotiana attenuata | reverse complement strand
GACGGATCACCGTGATACCTCCGGAGCATCGAAACATGAAATACCGGATGAACTCCGGCCAAACTGGGAGGCAAGGCAAGCTCATAGGCAACCTCCCCAACTCGCCGCAAGATCTCAAAAGGGCCAATAAACCTCGTACTCAACTTTCCTTTCTTCCCAAACCTCATGACGCCTTTCATTGGCGAGAACCAAAGCAGAACCCGCTCGCCAACCATATATGAAACATCACGAACCTTCCTGTCCGTGTAACTCTTCTGTCTGGACTGGGCTGTACGGAGTTTATCCTGAATCATCTTAACCTTCTCCAATGCATCCTGAACTGACTCTGTGCCCAAAAGCCTGGCCTCATCCGGCTCAAACCAACCCACTGGGGATCTACACCTCCTGCCATATAAGGCCTCATACGGCGCCATCTAAATGCTGGACTGATAACTATTGTTGTAAGCAAACTCCGCCAGTGGTAAGAAATGATCCCAAGACCCTCCAAACTCAATCACACACGCACGGAGCATATCCTCAAGAATCTGAATAGTGCGCTCGGACTGTCCGTCCGTCTGGGGGTGAAATGCTGTGCTCAACTCCACCCGAGTGCCTAACTCCTGCTGCACGGCTCTCCAGAACCGCGGCGTAAAATGGGTACCTCTGTCTGAAATAATAGAAACTGGAATACCATGCAGACGGACAATTTCCCGGATATAAATCCCCGCCAACCGCTCCGATGAATAAGTGGTACACACAGGAATGAAATGAGTGGATTTGGTCAGCTGATCCACAATGACCCAAATGGCATCAAACTTCTTCAAGGTCCGTGGAAGTCCCGATACAAAGTCCATGGTGATGCGCTCCCACTTCAACTCTGGAATATCTATCTGCTGAAGCAACCCACCCGGGCGCTGGTGCTCATACTTCACCTGCTGGCAGTTGAGGCATCTAGACACATAACCAACTATATCCTTCTTCATCCGCCTCCACCAATAGTGCTGCCTCAAGTCCTGATACATCTTCGCGGCACCCGGATGGATGGAATACCGCGAACTATGGGCCTCTGCTAGAATCAACTCTCGAAGACCATCAACATTGGGCACACAAATCCGGCCCTGCATCCTCAATACCCCGTCATCTCCAATGGTCACATCTCTGGCATCTCCACGCTGAACCTTGTCCTGAAGGACAAGCAAATGAGGGTCATCATACTGCCGCTCCCTGATACGATCAAATAAGGAAGACCGGGAAACCACACAAGCTAGAACCCGACTGGGCTCTGAAAGATCCAACCTCACGAACTGGCTGGCTAAGGCCTGAACATCCATCGCCATAGGCCTCTCTGAAGCTGGTAAATATGCCAAACTCCCCAAACTCTCCGCCCGGCGACTCAAGGCATCCGCCACTACATTGGCCTTGCCCGGGTGATACAAGATAGTGATGTCATAATCCTTCAGCAGCTCTAACCACCTCCTCTGACGCAAATTAAGATCCTTTTGCTTGAGTAAGTGCTGCAAACTCCGATGGTCAGTATAGTTCTCACAAGGCACACCATACAAATAATGACGCCAGATCTTCAAGGAATGAACAATGGCAGCTAACTCAAGGTCTTGGACAGGGTAATTCTTTTCATGTATCTTCAACTGTATGGACGCGTAGGCAATCACCCTACCATCCTGCATCAACACTGCTCCAAGGCCAACTCTCGAGGCGTCAGAATAGACAGTATAAGACCCCAAACCGGTAGGCAACATCAAGATTGGGGCTGTAGTTAAAGCTGTCTTGAGCTTCTGAAAGCTCGCCTCACACTCCTCTGTCAACTGAAATAGGGCACCCTTCTGGGTCAATCTAGTCATAGGGGCAACAATCGATGAAAATCCCTCCACGATGCGACGGTAGTAGCCCGCCAAGCCAAGAAAACTGCGAATCTCTGTAGCTGAGGAAGGCCTGGGCCAACTCTGCACGACCTCTACCTTCCTCGGATCCACGCGAACAACCTCACTCGAAATCACATGGCCTAAGAATGCCACAGAACTCAGCCAAAACTCACATTTTGAGAACTTTGCATACAACTTCTTCTCCCTCAAGGTCTGAAGCACGGTCCTCAGGTGCTGCTCATGATCTTCCCGAGTTCGGGAATACACCAGAATATCATCAATAAAAACAATGACGAACGAGTCCAGATATGGCCTGAATACACTGTGCATCAAATGCATGAAAGCTGCTGGGGCATTGGTCAGCCCAAATGACATAACAAGGAACTCGTAATGACCATACCGAGTCCTGAAGGCAGTATTCGGGATATCTGGCTCCCTAATCTTCAACTGATGGTAACCCGAGTCGATCTTAGAAAACACCTCTGCGCATAGAACCATCCTTTTTCTTCACAAACAAGACAGGAGCACCCCACGGTGAAACACTGGGTCGAATAAAACCCTTACCAAGCAATTCCTGCAACTGATCCTTCAACTCCTTCAGCTCAGGAGGAGCCATACGATATGGAGGAATGGAAATGTGCTGAGTGCCCGGCAACAGATCAATGCCAAAATCAATGTCTCTATCGGGCGGCATGCCCGGAAGATCAGCTGGAAATACATCGGGATAGTCCCATACCACTGGAACTGAGTCAACAGAAGGGGTATAAACACTGACATCTCTCACATAAGCTAAATACGCGGCACACCCCTTCTCAACCATACGCTGAGCTTTAAGAAAAGAGATAACTCTACTGGGAGTGTGATCTAAAGTACCACTCCACTCAATACGCGGAATGCCTGGCATAGCCAGCATCACGGTCTTGGCGTGACAATCAAGAATAGCAAAATGGGCGACAACCAGTCCATGCCCAAAATAATGTCAAAATCTACCATACCAAGTAACAATAAGTCTGCTCTGGTCTCAAAACCACGAATAGTAACCAAACATGACCGATAAACGCGGTCCACAATAAGAGAATCCCCCACAGGAGTAGAAACATAAACGGGGGCTCTCAAAGAATCCCGAGGCACACCCAAATGAGGAGCAAAGTAAGAAGACACATAAGAATAAGTAGAGCCCGGATCGAATAGAACCGATGCCTCTCTGTGACAAACCAGTATAATACCTGTAATGACGGAGTCGGAGGCAACAACCTCAGTACGAGCAGGAATAGCATAATATCTGGCCCGGCCCCTCTCTCGAGGGCGACCTCTATCTCCCCGACCTCCGCCCCTAGCCGGCTGGGCAGGTGGGGTAGCAGCTGGAGCTGTGACCATGGCTTGAGAACTCTGAGGAGCACGCTGTGGCTGAGCAGTCTGTGAAGGTGCACCCCTACCATGTCCGGGGCAGTCCCTAACCATGTGGCGTGTATCACCACACTCAAAACAAGCTTTGGGAGGACGCGGTTGCTGTGAATGACTAGGGCCAGGTCTGCTGGACTGACCTCTAGAAGCACCCCGCGCAGGAGGCGCGCTAGAAATTGGAGGTGCATAATAAGGCTCCTGAGGTGTAGGTGGAGCTGGAGTACTGCTGGCTACTGGAAGAGCTGAATGAATAGGGCGACCCGCATAACCTCTGCCATAACGACCTGCTGATGGGGTACGGGCACCAGAGTAGTGACCCGACTCTCGAGACCTCTTGGCCTCCCTCTCCCCTCGCTCTCCTGGCGACATACCCTCAATCCTCCTAGCAATGCTCACTACCTGCTGATAAGGAATGTCCGTATCCAACTCTCGAGCCATGCTAGATCTGATGGGTGGGATAAGACCCTCAATGAACCTGCAAACTCTCTCCCGAACTGTAGCAAACCAAAGCCGGTGCATGCTTTGGCCAACCTGTTATAACGGATAGCATACTCTGAAAACGGTCATAGCACCCTGGCGCAAATGCTCAAACTCTGCGCGCCATGCATCCCTGAGACTCTAGGGGACAAACTCTCTCATGAGCATATCCAAAAATTGGGTCCAAGTCAGTGAAGCAGCCTCGATTGGGATTGTCTATCTCATAAGTGCGCCACCAATCATAGCGGCGGTCCCCGAAGCTGAAAAGCAGTGAAAGAAAACCCCGCTGGACTCCACTATGCCCATAATGCGAAGAATACGATGACACTCCTCTAGAAATCCCAAGGCATCGTCTGATGCTAATCTACTGAACACTGGGGGATCATATTTCTTGAACCTCTCAAGTCTCCGCTGCTCGTCCTCTGAAGCAGCTGACCCATCCTCGGGCTGAACTGGCGCTGCAGGCGGTGCCGGAATAATCTCGGGAACCTGCTCAACCTGCACTCGCTGCTCAGGAGTGCGGACGGTGGGAGTCTGTGCTCCTCCCCTGGCCTGGGATGTGGCTGCAGCAAGGGGAAGCAACCCTGCCTGAGCCAAGGTTGTACATGCTCATGAACTGAGCCAAAGTCTCCTGGAGCGTTGGAGTAGTAATGGCAGTAGTAGGTGTGCCAGGGGCCTGGGCTCCGGCTGGATCTGCTGGTGGTACCTCGGCGGCAGCTCGCGCAGGTGCTCTAGCTGCACCACGTGCGCGTCCTCGACCTCTCCTCCGGCCCCGGCCTCTGACGGCTGCAGGACGGGGCATGGGTGCCTGATCATCTCGAGTGGTATGTGTCCTCACCATCTGTGAGAGAATAGAAGTCATAAGTTTAGAATTGATGTCAAAATATCGCACGACAAGGAATTCAAATGAAACGAATATTTTTCCTAAACAGTTACATAGCCTCTCGTAGATAAGTACAGACGTCTCCGTACCGATCAGCGAGACTCTAATAAACCGGCCTGTGTTCCGTGACTCCTATGAACCTAATGCTCTGATACCAACTTGTCACGACCCCAGTTCACTCTCCATGAACATGTCGTGATGGCACCTAGTTCCTATAACTAGGTAAGCCTATCAATGCGGAAATAACAACTTAACTAGCGAAATGGTTAAATAAAGCTAAACATATTAAAATAATAACTGCATATAAGGCCGCTCGGCCTGTACAACTTAAAAGAAATGCGGAAGTCTACAACTTAATCCCAAAACCCGGAAACTCACGGGAACCACAGGCTAACAGAAACATAGTACGCTGCTCTAACTCCTGGGTATCTAAACAACTGAGAGAAAAGGGATAAACTAAATACTAAAGCTGGAACAGAATAGAGACTCCTGGTCTACGGACGCGGCAGATATACCTCGAAGTCTCCGTGTACCTCCTCGCCTCAAGGATAGTGCGCCTGAGAAGAGGTACCTGGATCTGCACATGAAAAACATGCGCAGGAAAGGCATGAGTACACCACAGCGTTAGTCAGTAAGTGCCAAGCCTAACCTCGGTTGGGTAGTGACGAGGAAGGTCAGGGCCCTACTGAGGTAAAATAAAATAATAATCAACAGTATGAAAAATCTGACAGAAATAATGAGTACAACAGTGAGATAGGACAGGTCAACGAGGCAATAACAACTACACAAGAACAAAATGAACACAGAATGACTACAACTCAATACCAAGGATAACAATGAGGGTCTCCCAGGATACCGTCCTGTAGCCCTTTCCTCAACTGTCCAGTGGATCTCCCGGGATACCGTCCCGTAGTCCAACTCATGTGCCAAACTGAAGGATCTCCCGGGGCACCGTCCCGTAGTTCAACCATCAATATGCAGGGGGGATCTATCGGGAATCGAACCCGCAGTCCCAAAGTAAAAGTGCAGGGGGATCCACCGGGAATCGAACCCGTAGTCCCAAAGTAAGCAAACAAGGGGGGAGCTACCGGAATCCCACATCCGCAGTCCCAATATAAATGCACAATCACAACCAGAAGGTACACGGAAACGAAGTACAAAAGACAAGCAAATAGGTAGTACTGGCCTAGCATGCTTCACGTAGTACAGTCAAGGCAACTTAAGCAATTAGGCAAGTTAAATCAACTAAACATGCTTTCCTAATCTAGCACAAGTTATAATTGCAAGTAGAATAAAGTAAATATGAAAGGAACTCAATCTCACTATCTTAAGTAAAATCAGGATTTTCAACAATTGGCTCAAGTACGCGCTCGTCGCCTCGCGTACAAGGACTCAAAATAACAAATAACAAATCCTAAGGGGAAAGGTCCCCCACACAAGGTTAGACAAGCCACTTACCTCGAACCAGCTCAATATCAACTAGAAACCACGCCCTTGCCACGAGTATCCGACTCCAAATGGCCCAAACCTATTCAATTCAATTACACATTGTAAATAACATCGCAAACAACTGGTTTTGCTATTTAATTCAAAGCTACGGCGTGAAATTAGGTGAATGACCAAAATGCCCTTCAGGCCAACACCTCGCAATCGAATAATTTTCACATTTTCAGAACCCTCGTACTCTCACGAGTCTAACCATATAAAAATCTCCCAAATCGGAGGTCAAATGCCCACTCAAAACTTAATGGTTTAGCCTATGAAGTTTTACCCCAAATTCTTCCAATTTTGATCCCAAATTCGAATTTTAATGATGGATTTAACTACAAAATGATGAAATATTACTAGAAGGGATTAGAGAAACGTTACCCAATGATCTCCTCTTCAAAACCCTCTGAAAATCGCGCTTACCCGAGCTCAAATTGATTTTTCTAACTTATGAAATCAAACCCTCGAAATTTCTATATCTGCACAGGTATTTCCGCTTCTGCGGACAAGGGACCGCATCTGCGGTCCCGCTTATGCGGAACAGATGCCGCTTCTGCGGCTATTAACTAAAATCCAGGGGTCCGCTTCTGCGGTCTTAAACCGCACCTGCGGTGGCCGCTTCTGCGAAAAACTTACCGCTTCTGCGGTTTCTCACATATGACCTATGCCGCATCTGCGATAGAAGTCTCGCAGGTGCGTAACCGCATCTGCGGTTAAATCTTCCGCACCTGCGGAAAGCTGAGGGAGCCCATATTCCGCTCCTGCGATGGGGTGTCCGCTTATGCGGCTCCGCTTCTGTGGTTCCCAAGCCGCAGAAGCGAAAACACCAGAAGAGAAGAATCAGCTGCTACAACAGTTCAAAATTTTCTCCGTTAGCCACCCGAAATCATCCCGAGGCCCCTGGGACCTCAACCAAAAGCGTCAATAACACCTAATACCTCATTCAAACTTGTACCAATCCTTAAACCACCTAAAACAACGCCAGAAACTCGAATTAAACAAGGATTTGAGCCTAAGAACTTCAAATTCCATAAAAATACATTTTCGATCAATAACCCAGCCAAAACACGTCCGAATGACCTGAAATTTTTCACACACATCCCAAATGACACGACAGAGCTACTGCAACTTCCGAAGTTCCATTCCGGCCCTCGGATCAAAAATTCACTATCGGACCGGAAACTTCGAAAATTCAACCTTCGGCATTTCAAGCCTAAATGAGCTACGGACTTCCAAAACACATTCCGAGCATGCTCCCAACCCCTAAATCACCTAAAGGAGCTAACGGGACCATCAGATTTCCATTCCGAGGTCATCTTCACACTGTTCCGACTACGGACCACTTTTCCACACTTAAGCTCTCATTTAGGGACTAAGGGTCCCAAAACTCTCCGAAACTCAACACCGAACGTCCCGGCAAACCAAAATAGCAGAAATGAACTTAGGGGAAGCAGTTAATGGGGGATCAGGGCGTAAATTCTTAAGACGACCGGCCGGGTCGTCACATGGACGGCCCGCATGGCTCCCTTGTTGGGTCCTTTTACAATATTTGACTCAAATAAAGCATCTAAAAGCAGTAGTACAGATCTGGAAATTTAACAATAATAGGAAACTTTGCAAAACCACACTCCAATGCCTTGATTACCATTAAGCATAATGTTGAACTAAAGCTACTACCTACAGATCCAGAACCATATAGATTAAACCCTCAATTTCAAGAAAATTAGACTTAGTCCACCTGGATTTCAAGCATATTAAGAGAACATTAATATATTGACAAGGAAAACTTGCCCAATCCCTTATCCATTCCCAACAAAATGACTATGTTCTGATGCCTACTCAGGTAAAAGCTCAAAGAGATTTCAGCTGGTATCTTCAACTACTTGCCACAAAAAAACTGAGGGATTCAGTCATCATACAGATTCGAGTAGGACCAAATTCAGCACTTTACAATTCATGAAATTATAACATAAAGACCAAAGATTCATACGTCACATGAAACTTATGTACCAAACATAAATCTTCATCTACTAGTAAAGGACAACACATGATATTAACTAACCAGGGAAATAATTACATGAGTTAACAAAACATAAGAGCTAACTATAGAAAGTGACATGGTTATATTAGTCTCAAAACACTCATATCTTCACGTTCAATTTGCAGCTCAAGGTTTCAAGGTGGTACCTGGATATAGCAAGCAAAACAAGAAAATGTGTTTAGAAATCAACAAGGAGTGATGGACTCAGCAGCAAGGAACATCAGTAATAATCAAACCAGCTTCATTATCAAATCATAGCTCAACTAAAGAACCCAGAAAATCAAAAAGAAATGTTTTCCCAAACTTTGTAAAGAGTCAGGAAGTAGAGAGTTGAGCTGCATTTTTTGAGATCTTTTTTAGGGTCTGTTTTTTCGTGTATCCAGTGAGGAGGGAGTTCTGCATATATAGGAGATGAGGAAAACCCATGTGCTCCTAAAGATAAGGGAATTATTCCCTCAAAATAACCCTTAAAGCATCTTTTAACAGAATTGGCTAGCTGGCCGCCCCTAATTGGTTTCAGTATCTTTTGAAGACTAGAAATGGACAGCTGTCCAAGTCTAGAAGCTTCTTCCCTTTTTACTTCCCAATTGAACCCCTTAAAGTTTCATTTATTACCAATAACCCCCTCCCCCCNCCCTTTTTTTCTAATTAGCATTCAAACCTTCTCAATCACACAATGAAGACCAGCATCAGAACAAACAAACATGGTAACAAACAATTACCCTAAAAACAAGAAAAACCTAGCCGAATTATTGACTTAATAAAGAAAATTGATTCGATTTTCTTAAACACCTAAAATTAACTAATAAATAAGCGATTAACAATCAAACCAAACACACTAACAATTAAACTAAGGATTAATCACAGACTAGTGTCAAAATTTAAGAAAAATGAAAGAAAATAAACAAATAAAAATTGAACAACAACAATTTGCATGGAAAGTACTAAGAGGAAGGAAATTAAACCTAAATCGAAGTCCCACGAGGCTGGCCGGAGTCTGGTGAATCAATCAAAATCAGATGACCTCGGAGTGACTCAAAACTGAAGTCAATCGCTTGCTCTTGTTGAGAGGTATCTATCAACGTAAGCTTTGCGCCAAATCTAGTTGAAAAAGCCCAAAAATCAGAAAAGGGGAAAGAAGTTAGGTTTCTGGATTCTAGATTTGAAATTGAGGGAAATCGGTTGGGATTTGTGAGATTAATGGTAGGATGGTGATAGGCTAGTGTAAGGAGTATGGGGTGTTAATTTGGGGTTATTTGGTGACGGGCCGCCGCCGTGGGGCGATTTCCGACAGCGGAATATGGCAGAGACGGTAGGGGGTTAAAGGGGCGGCTAGGGTTTCTTATTTAAGAGAGTTTGAGAGAGGGAATGAACTGGGTTGTTTAGGGTTTGGGGGGTCCGTTCGGACATATTTAAGGGTTGTGGGTGCCAACTTGCGAGCCGTTAGATCAAGGAGATCCAACGGCTGGGATCAAACACCCTGAAACGATGGTGTTTCACTTATTAATGGGTCAGGTTGGATTTGGACCGGGTATAGAGTGGGTCTGGGCCTGGAGTTTGGACGGGATTTAACATTAATTGGGCGAATTTTTAAGGATTGACCCAATTATAAAGAAGCAAGAGTAAACATATATTCTTCCTATTTTACTTTCTCTTTAATTAATTAAAATTTTAGATTAAATCCTAAATTAATTTAATCTGTAAAATCAAACTAATTATCTATTTATAATAATTACAAAATTAGTCAAACCTAAATTAATGAAGAGGGAATTACCAGTCTAATATTAAAAGCTAACATGAACAATATTTGTGATTTTCATTTTAATAACAATTAATCCTAAAAATACGAACACAAACCTAATATGCAATGCATGAAATTTTGATATTTTGGGGTATTTTCTATGCCTTTAATATATGCAAAAAATGCAACTAAAATGCAGACACTTGAACAAATATTCCTGAAAATTCTAAAAAAATTAAAATGACCTACAAAAACCTATTGTGTGATTCTGTAGGAGTATTTTGGGTCGGGCAAAAATCACGTGCTCACAGCTGCCCCTCTTTGCTCGGAAACACGAAGAGTTTTCGGGCAAAGATAAAGTGAGAAAATACGAGCGATTTTCGCTCGTTTGGATACTCCGTGGGAAGCATTTTTGAAAAGTATGACCGAACCTTGCTTCCGAGGTTTCCTACATATCCTTGGCCATAAAGGAATCAGGTCAGTGTAGTTCTGAAAGTTTTGGTAGCTGGGACTACCGGAAAGTTGTGATTTTACTGTTGCTGCTGCTGCTGCTTGCTGAACTCCTTATTACACCAAAACCAAAATGAAAAGAAGCTAGGCAAATCTATGATCTACGAGTTACAAGATTCCTATCTATATGTCTTCAATCTTGATCTTGAAACTTCTGTAGTTCTACCGCGCATCTTGAACTGTTGACTCACATTCTCGAGACAAGCTTTTGTTATTTCTAACTTGCATTGACCCCATTCTTCAGGCGGGGTCCTGCTGTTGTCTCGAGCTTAACTCTGAAATGTATTCCCTCGTTCTTCAGGTGGACGCCTGATGCTGACCATAAAATTTGGAATCAGTTCCCTTGTTCTACAGGTGGGTGCCTGCTACTTGATCTTGAAATGAATTACCTTCGTTCTCCAGGTGGGTACCTGATGCTTAAACTTGAAATGAATTCCCTTGTTCTCCAGGTGGGCGCCTGATGCTTAATCTTGAAATGAATTCCCTTGTTCTCCAGGTGGGCGCCTGATTCTTAAACTTGAAATGGATTCACTTGTTCTCCAGGTGGGCTCCTGATGCTTAAACTTGAAATGGATTCCCTTGTTCTCCAGGTGGCCGCCTGATGCGTAAACTTGAAATGAATTCCCTTGTTCTTCAGGTGGCGCATGATGCTTTAACTTGAAATGAATTCCCTCGTTCTCTAGGTGGGCGCCTGATCCTTAAACTTGAAATGGATTCCCTTGTTCTCCAGGTGGCACTACTACTGAAGAGGCTTTTAGCGATCATTATTTAGCGGCATTAAATATATAGTCGGCAAATTACTTCCTCCCCTCAATGTTTTACTGGCAAATGAACTTTGGCCATGAGACCTATATTTTCACTGACAATTAACAAAAGTTGCCGGTAAAAAGCTAGCAATTTTTTAGAAAGATTCTTTATTAATCTATTTTCCCTCCAATTTATTTCGTTGTTCCCTCCTTTAACTTTTATTTTGCATCAAATAAAAATTGTGTATTTTTCTATCATATCGTGAATACACCATTTAAGAGCCCTCATAGAATGCATCTCTCTTGGCATCTACACTCCATCTCTCCACATCGCTATGTCGCCTCTCTCCATAAAACCCTAGAACGGCAGGGCTTGAAACACTTAAAGAAAAAATGGTAGATCTTCTTCGCTCGTCGGAAGTCCGCTATCGATTTAAATTGATCAGTGGTTATTTTCATCGCTTCCCAAAGATCTGATTTACTTCAATCTACTTGTTCAGGTCAGTTGTTGATTTTTTTATTTTTACAATTCTCAAGTTTTTTTGCTGCATTTGTGTTTATACGACGAATCTCAAGAAGTCAAATTTTCTTCTCGATGTTTGATTCAAACTAGGTTGAAATTCGATAATCAATATGAGTAATTAATTCAGTGCAATTTATAATAAGTTAAACTTTTGGATACGTGCTGAAGGTTCCCCAATATTCCGAGAATTGGACAGAGTCAACAAGTGAGAGTTTGGAAACCAAAAACTAATTATTTTTTTCTTTTTTGGGTAATAGAGACTGCTTTAGTTTACCACAAAGGGTGATGTCACTTTTTCTAGGTTTGGCAGCAAACGTACTGCATTCTTCAAAATATAGAATATCTATTGCACAATATCGTCCTTCTTTTCTACTAGTTTCTTCTAAACTATCTAGCAAATTTAATTAGTGTTAGGCAGTTTATCTAATTTATTATATCTTGGCTTTGAAATCATACAGAGCTGACACAAGATATTAGTGAAATCAGTAACAATGGTCAATAGAATATTGTACAATAGAGGAAGCTAATTTTGAAGTTTCATTTGATTATCATCCTAATTTATTGCCCTAGAATTAGGGTAAGGTTGATGTTCTACTTCAAATGATTCTTTAAGAGCACATCTCATATGACTCACTACTATGCCAATTAATTAGGTTGGCTTTAGAACAAGCAAACTTCATCATTCTTTTTTTGAATTTAATTAATAATCTACAATTGCAGATATGCGCAATAATCGATTTTGAATCTTGCCTACTGGAACATGTTTTCACTTGCAAATCGCCTAATTTTTCAAGCAACGTAAGTCATTCATTGCATGTTATGTTTCTTTATCTTTTTAAATTCTTTGATTATGTATAACATGGAATAGCTCCTTTGGTCAAGGCCAAAGGTAATACTACCAATAAGATGATAGAAGATAGTTTCAACATTCAATTATTACTAATGTTTAGTATTTGAAGGCAGTAAGTTAACTATATCGCAAACTATAAAGTCACTACTTTCTATACCAAGTCTTTTTATGCATAAAAGAAATAAGGCTATTTAGCCTATAAGTATTTTGCAATTACCAGCATTTACTTTTGAATATAATTTACATAATTTGGTCAGTGGCAAAAAATTGGTAAAAGATTAAACAACTAGATGGCATGCAATTTTATTTCAAGAGGAGCATTAATGCAGTGACAAGAATTTTTTGAGTTATGTTTCAATTAGGTCCTATAGAGGCATCACTATTGCAATAATTAGCTGCTGTTAAGAAGTTGCCGGAGCATGCTTATCTAATCACCTTATGAAATAGGCTAGTAGGATTATATTTGATTTGGATCAAATAGATGATGATTTCTTGTTCTTATTAGCTATCAAGTTTCATGCTTTCAAAACATGTTCATTTAATCCTTCAGCCCCTAGCTCGTATCAGGATGAAGCATAAAAGCTAGTTTCCTGAATGTTTTCTTTACGATAGTCTCATAGGTATTCTTTTAGCTTATTTGAAGATGACGCTTTTTAAAATAAAATTTTAACATGAAAATGCAGGATGGAGTTTGTGTATTATCTTAATGGTTATGTTGATCAGTAATAACTATCATATAGATTTAAGGTCTGAACACCATGGCCTTTCTTTTACATTCCAATTAGTGATAAAAGTTCCCTACAAATTCCCAAGACATGATTCAAAAAATCCTTCATTGGGTGATTTGTGATAATAGAGTATTTTCTGGTTTGTGCCATCTATTTTCCTATTTCATTTCTAGAAGCTTTTTGTGAAGTTGGATTGTAATGCTTGATGTTCTCATTCTTAGTGTAGTTGGTGCTATGTAATTGGATGGTATACAACTAAATGTGATTTGTAACTCTTATTCAATTTAAAGTCAATCTTTCTTGTTTACAGAATGCATATATGATATAATGTGAAGTTTTATAAATCTTTAAATTATTTCTGCATGTGGGAACGGTTGTCGGACATTTATGTTTATCAATTTTGGGCTAATAGTGAAAAATATAAATCTATGCAGTTACTAATCCATCTTCGGGCATGTCGAGATGCTAGCACAAGAGATAAAAAGGAGTTGCATCAGTAGAAACACTAGAAGACAAACTATGATAGGTATGTTTACATTTCTTTTTAATGATGTTATATATGTGACTATGACATAGAGATTTCTTCATCGTGTTGTCGAACCCTGAGAATTTATGAAAGTATGTAATTTTGACTTTTCAAATCTAGTGTCTCTTTAACTGTCACATTAATTATTGATATTGTAAAATATCTAGAGTTTAGTCATCCTCTTAACTTCCCACTGAGAATTATTAAACTAAAGAATGAATTTTTTTTAATGATAATCCATCTAGTTGAAATAGGCATAAAATTACCATATGAAGATTAGAATAAAATTGATTCTAAGTCGATGCTACTCAGCCTTTTTGTTCTTCCAGTAGAAATTTATTTTTGAACAAAATACACTACCGCAAAATGTTAGCGTATGTTTCATACAACAGACGTTTTTGTGCAATTAGTTTTGATTGAATTTTGCAGTAGCATACATTGATATGCTAGCATGAGTTTATAAATATTACATAGTTGTTTTATTGATTATTGATGAACTTCATATGTGGTGGTTTATTTGATTTCATTTCATTTTATCATTTCAGGATATACATTATGATGTTCAAAAACTTGGCATGTGGCAAGAAATAAAGAGTTGAAGAATCTTTTATATGTCTTTTATTGTCTTGTTACAGCTATTTGATAGCACAATTTATTGGATTCAAAATGTACTAGTTAGATTAAAATATATTAGCATTTTTGTTAAGTTGACACTTTGAATTTATGAATTAATATTTATTTTTGTCTGTTGTGGATTTTATGAAGAGTATTATTTTTTCAAATGATTACTATTGGTATTTTCTATTGTAAGTAGGCAGGCATAGCAACAACAATATTAGAAAAAGCTTTTATTTAATTTTACCAGCGATAGGAAAAATCGTTAAATTGTCCTCCTGTATTAGTGACAAAACCAAATTTTAAAGGCTACATGAGAATCCAGGATAAAGGTAAATTGATATAAAGTATAATGGCCATTGTATTTGCCGCTAAAAGTATTTCATTTACTAATAATTAAATAAATGTTTAGCGGCAATAAGAAAAGCCCCAAAATGTATGATCTAAGAAAATTTGGAGCATTTTTAGCGGCCATTTAAATTGCCGGTAGTAATTGCCACTAAAACTGAGTAACTTTTGCCGGCCATAAAAGGGTTCTTTACCAGCACTCGTTCTAATGGCCGCTAAAACCTTAAAGGGTTCTTTACCAACACTCGTTATAATGGCCACTAAAACCTTTACCGACGCCGGCTACAACAGCCAATATGTAATTGCTGGTAAAGCATTAGCGGCTATTGTTATTGCCGCTAAAACTCATTTTTATTGCCGTTAAAAGTATTTTTTGTTGTAGTGTGGGCGCCTGATGCTTAAACTTGAAATGAATTCCCTTGTTCTCCACGTGGGCGCCTGATGCTTAAACTTGAAATGGATTGCCTTGTTCTCCAGGTGGGCGCCAAATGCTTAAACTTGAAATGAATTCCCTTGTTCTCCAGGAAGGCACCTGATACTTAAACTTGAAATGGATTCCCTTGTTCTCCAGACGGGCGCCTGCTGCTCAAACTTGAAATGAATTCCCTTGTTCTCCAGGTGGGCGTGTGATGCTTAAACTTGAAATGGATTCCCTTGTTCTCCAGGTGGGCGCCTGATGCTTAAACTTGAAATGAATTCCCTTGTTCTCCAGGTGGGCTCCTGATGCTTAAACTTGAAATGGATTCCCTTGTTCTCCAGGTGAGCACGTGCCATTATAACAAAACAGACAAAACAAAAGAAACTTTTATGCCCCAGTTTGGTACCAGGAACATCTGTGAGTGTTAATCGAATCCTGTTATCCAAAAAAAACTCTAAAAATTTAAAAGCTAAATCTCATTATCCAGGAGGCCCTGAAAATTAAATTAAATCTCAATCTTATAAGTAAAAACTTCAAAGCTAAAATTCTATTTCCTGAAAGGTGAAACTTACGCTAAACTCTCCTTATCTAATGAAGGTNNAGTTGCTTCAGTTTCATTTAAATTAGGCTTGGGTTTCTCTTAAAAATGATTTAGTTCTTTACTAAATTCCTCAAATGCCTCCTCTTCATCATATTCTGTTTCATCAACGCATTCTACTTCTTGGATAATTATTTCAGAGTTAGATTGGCTTATAAGACTTGGCCGAAAATTCCTCATGCATGTCATATCATTAAAACCAGCATAAAAAGAATTGTACGAAGAAAAACAAAAATGACACTATCAGGAGTAATGGAAAAGGGAAATTGCATTTCATTGAAAATAAAGGATAGATGGGTTTGTACATTAAAACAAGCAAAAAATAAAAATCTGGATTACAACCCTGGAATAACCCAGATAACAGAAAGGAAAACAAAGCAAACTACGAAAACTCCTTCCGAGTAGGGAGAGGAGTAGCTTTCCAATTGTTAAGCTTCACTTTTAGCCCAATAAACTGCACATCTGCTTTGCCGGAACCTTCCCCAATTTCCACCATGTTCACCTCATCAAATAAACTCTGGAACCTTTCAATTAGTTCTTCATCAACGTCGACCACATGCTTTGGGACTAATAACACTAGGCGCTTCACAACTCCTGGCTTGACGAAGGACCTGGAGAGGCGTGGGATAGGCTTTGGGAATGACCATGCCTTCTTTCTCGACCTTTTAGCCCTTTTCACATCATCCCCTGTGGGCTTGAATCCCAGACCAAACGTACCCAGATTTTCAGGTAGAGACACTGGCTGCACGATACCTTGTAAAGATGCGCCTAGACTTTTGCCCGGTACGAAACCATTCTTCAACATTTCAGATGCCACCATGACGGACTTGGAGGCTAATTTTGGACCTGGAATACACTCCCCCTCCGAAATCTTCTCAACTGGCACTGTTTCGGAAACTTGGTAGACCCAAGGCCCCTTATCATCTTCAGCTTCAATAAACGGGATGAAGGTATCATTGTAAGCACACAAGTTCTCATCACCATGCACGACGATCTCCTGTCTGTCCTACTCGAACTTTACCATCTGGTACAGGGAAGAAGGGACTGCTTTGGCAACATGTATCCAGGGCCTGCCCAACAGAAGATTGTAAGAAACAGCCACATCTAGTACCTGGAATTCCATGGTAAATTCAACTGGTCCTATCGTCAGTTCGAGCACGATATCGCCAATAGAATCTTTTCCTCCTCCGTCGAAACCTCGAACACAGATACTGTTCTTGTGGATCCTTTCAATATCAATGTTCAACTTGTGCAGAGTGGAGAGAGGGAAAATGTTTGCACTGGAACCATTGTCAACCAGCACCCTTGTGACCACAGAATCTTCGCATTTCACTGTGAGATAAAGAGCCCTATTGTGTTCCGTACCCTCCAAAGGCAACTCATCATCTGAGAAGGTGATTCTGTTTGGCTCTAAAATCTTGTTGGCAATCTTCTCCAAATGGTTCACTGTGATCTTGTCAGGGATATGGGATTCATTCAGGATCTTCATCAGGGCTTGGCGGTGCTCATCCGAATGTATCAATAATGATAGAAAAGAAATCAGAGCAGGTGTCTTCCTCAACTGTTCTACGATGGAGTAATCCTGCACCTTTATTTTTCTCAAAAACTCTTCCGCCTCATCTTCGGTGACTGGCTTCTTCACTAGGATTGGGTTATCCTTGAGTGGCTTAGCTTTCCTTAATTCCTCTGGGCTAAAGCATCTTCCCGAACGAGTCAGCCCCCAGGTTTCACTAACTTCTTCTTCCACTTCTTTCCCCTTATAAGTTACTACTACTCACTTGTAATTCCATGGAACAGCCTCGGTGTTATTTATCGACAACTGGGTTACAGGTTTAATGATAATAGGGTCGGTGCGAACCCCTTCCACGATTATGACAGGCTTACTTGCTGCCCCTGGCACCACCACTTTCGGCTTTTCTTACTTTGCTTCAACACCATCTGGGAACCCTTTCACAACTAATACAGGAGGTTTAACATTGGGCGGGCTTAGTTTGTCCTTCAGCTCTTCAGTTGTCAAGGATGTTGCACTTGTAACAACTGCAGTTTTGACTGAATCACTATCACTGGCACGGATAATCATGACAGACTTTGAAGGCTTCTCGGGCTCTCCATCCTTATACATTATCTCAATCATATGCGTTCCGGCATGGGCTGGCAAGAGATTCTGATTGATGTTTGGAGTTTCCGGGCTCTGGACCATAATTTGGTTTGTATCGATAAGCTCCTAGATGGCGTTCTTCAAATGCCAACACTTTTCTGTGCCCTGGAGCATTAGAACAAAATGCACATCTGAGGGAATAATCCATGTTCTTTGGAGGGAAATTTGGTAATTTTGACTCAATCGGCCTCAGAACATCCAACTGCCTCAACTTCTGAAACAAACTGGTATAAGACTCCCCAAGCGGTGTGAAAGTTTTCTTCCGCTACTGCCTTTTATTTCGATACTCTGGCCTGGGTTGAAAGCTTGGACCAGTAGGGTTTTGGTATGTTTGTGGAGGGATATAAGGATTTTGTGGAGCTGGTGCACGCCATTGCTGGTAAGGAGGGGATTGAGCATATGACTGTGCGTGGTGGACGTGGTATTAGGGTGATCTGACAGAATATTGAGGGTTTTGTGGTGGGTAGTAGTGTTGGGGTGGATTATATGGGATTTGGATGTAAGTTTGAGGTTGGGGTCGAGGCTGGGTGTAATGGTGTGGTGAACCCCTTGGGCCATGCCACGATCCTGAGGCGACAATAGCAACATCTTCTTTCTTCTTCTTCCCTAACACCCCCGGCGCCATTCTGGATTGCTTGTGTAGTTGCTTTGATGGCAGAGTAACTCATGATCTTGCTTGATTTGAGTCCTTCCTCTACCATCCCTCCCATCTTCACCACTTCATTGAAAGACTTACCTATGGCCGAGATCAGATAACCAAAGTAAGTAGGCTCCAAGGCCTGAAGAAAGTACTCTACCATTTCAGCTTCCTCCATTAGAGGGTTGACTCGTGCCGCCTGTTCTCTCCACCGAAAACCATACTCCCTGAAGCTCTCACTGGGCTTTTTCTCTATCTTAGTCAAGGATAGGCAATCTGGAACAATCTCAACGTTGTACTGGAAATGCCGAGCGAAAGCCTGGGCCAAGTCATCCCAGGTGTACCACCTGCTGTTGTCCTGGCGGTTGTACCACTCCAATGCTGCACCACTCAAACTTTGGCTAAAATATGCCATTAACAATTCATCTTTTCCACCAACACCCCTCATCTTGCTGCAAAATCCTCTTAAGTGGGCCACGGGGACTCCATGCCCGCCGTACAAGTCAAACTTGGGCATTTTGAATCCGGCAGGTAGCTGGACATCGGGAAACAAACACAGATCTTTATATGCCACACTCACCTAGCCACCTAACCCTTGCATATTTCTCAGCGACTGCTCCAAACTCTTTAACTTCCTAAATATCTCCTCTTGCTTCGTGTTTTTGGGTGGCTTCTCAGTTTCGCTAGGAAGTTCAAAGTGAGGAGTGTAAGAGTAATGATCCGGGACTTTGAAGGTGGGCTCTAGGGCATAGTATTGGTTATCTTGGGCTTGGAATGCCGGCTTATTGGAAGATCGATGGAGAGTAGCTGGCAGAGCTGCTACGAAGACAGGGGCAGCCGGTGGAGCAGGGTAGGTGGTTGCTTTAGCAGGTGGAGCTTGAATGGCTTGGGAAGAGGTGTCGGGATAGTAATGGTAAGGGGTAAAGCTTGGTGTGCGTTGTGGGGATAGATCAACAATTTTGGATCTTGGGACTGAGCTAGTGGTGGGATGAAAGCAGGGTTGGCGGGATATGACGGTGGAGGATGCCCCTTCATCCATGCTTGGTACATTTCGGCCATTTGGTGCTTCAGCTTATATACCTCTTCTTTTAGACCAGGCTCCGATTCCTCCATCTCTTTCGGCGGGTCAATAACACTTGCGTCTAATTCTTTGCTGGCCATGATCTCCTTGTGTTTAGACCTGGTGTTATACGGGTGACTTGCCAGAATGCCAAACAAACTAACCACCTTCCTGTTCTCAATAACACCAGCAAACTTGTTAGCATTTAAGAGTTTAACAAATAGGCAACCGCACGTTTGGGATGCAATGCACCTGAACAGTTAACTGCTTCTATTATGTATTTGAACGGCTGCATGCATCATCCCGGCCTCAAATAATTCTTTTCACTTTGCACTTTCTTTTCTCTCTTCTCTTTTTCACTCCTGCCTTTCCTTACTTGGTTCTTGTTGCTCCCTTTTTATTTTTTGCACTTTCTTTCCCCTCTTGTTTTGCCACTCTTTCTTTTCACTCAATTTCTTTCCTCTCTTTTATTTTATTGTTATGATCGAATCCTATTGGGATTGCCTACGTATTGATAACTATGGATTTTGACGTGTTTCATGCTCTTTCTTGCTTACGCTTTGATTATAAATTCTTACAAAATAGACCCAAAAGGCTCATAAGTTGTGCTTGATTACAGGTTTGATCAACAAAGTGACGAGATGTCAAATATCGGCTCAACAAGGAGTGAAACCTGCACAAGTATCAAAGACAAAAGGAACTCAGGACAAACTAGCCTAGTGCGGCCGCAGTCCATTCTGTGCTGTCCGCACTAGGGAGATTCAGAGAACTGGAAAATCAAGTGTTAAAGCAGTGCGGCCGCAGTAGAGATTGTATGGTCCGCACTGAAGATTCCGCGGCCACACTACCAGTCTACGCGGTCCGCGGAAGCCAACTTCAGAGAGATGTCTAGAGCCCATCATCAAGCCTATGCGGTCCGCGGTCGACTCTGTGCGGACCACACTAGCTACCTCCGTGGCAGCGGTCCATTCTGCTTGGTCCGGGGAGCCTGAATTCAGAGAAGTGAATTTGAAGAGTCAAAAGCCTAGTGCGGCCGCAGTTCATTTTGTGCAGCCCGCACTGACCCCGCAGGGGTATTTTTATCCAGTTTTTCCAACTTAGTATAAATAGAATATTTTTCCATTTTTAGGGCAACCAGTTATTATCAGACATTACCTGCGCTCGTGAGAAGCTATTTTGTAGCCATTTTGGGCTCTTTAACATAGTTTTAGCAATTGAATCTTTATCTTTACTTCAGTAAATTAATATTATGTCTTTCTCTTCATCTATTTCTTTGATTTTATCTTCAAGCATGAGCAGCTAGACCCATTAGCTAGGGTTGTGGCTCAACCCTAGTGTGGGTAATTGATGGGTGTTGTAATTAAAGGTTAGACTGATTATAGGTGTTTGTTATTTGGGTCAATTTTATGGTTTAATTTATGAATTAGTGGTTGCAAACACTAGTTTGTGCTAAGTTGACTTGGGCTCTTCTTGAGAAAGAGAGCCTAAGTCTCCAAAATTGACTCAACAAGGTATTGGGATGGACTCAAGAGATTTGATAGTCCCAATTAAAGGGTTAAATCTCGAGAGAGTAATTACCCGACTTGAACCCTAGTTGCTCGGGCAAATATGCATACCCAATTGGTCTCGAGAGATCAATTGGGCAAAACCACTCTTTCTACCGAGAGGTGTAGAGTGGGTAGTATTGAGCAACGGTTATAACATATTTCCCCAATCATGTCAATCGTGCCTTAGATGCAATTACCCGTCAATTAGCCACCTAGGTGAAGGTCACTACCCTAGTGCCTTTTTAAACCATTAGATACAACTTGTAGCAATTTCCTCTTAGATTAATCTAGTTGCATTTTCAGTTAGTAGTTTAATTATAGTACAATATAAAGAAAATCCAAAAATTATGAGAAGGCCAATTAAGAACACACACGCAATCCTAAGCTAGATAGATACTCGACTCTAATCCTAGCTCTCTGTGGATTCGATCCCGACCCAAAATCGGGTAAAAGCTATTGCGACCCTCTCTTGTTACTTTTTAGTAGTGCGGAGTTGGAAGCGATCAACTTTTTGGCACCGTTGCCGGGGAGCTAACGGTTTTGGCTATCTATTTAGTTAGTTTTGTATGTTGTTCTTCTTTCCTTCTTTGTTACTAATTTGTGTGTGTTAATACTACAGGTACCAAAATGGCTTTAAATGCAAATGACCCTCTTGGAAATGTTCTTGCGGGGGAGGAGGTTGAGGATATTGGAGACGATGAGGTGCCTCTTGTACCTCCCGGACCACGACGAGGCCGCCAGGCCAATGCTAATGACAACGTTCCAGACCCTCCTCTGCCACCTCCAAGAGACGTTCGGGTGCTACCGAACCAAGGCTATGCGAGTGCTATTGTCCCACCCAGAATTCGGGCGGGCAATTTTCAGATAACCAATATGATGTTGACTTTACTTGAGCAGCGTGGGTATTTCACGGGCGCTGCGGATCAAAATGCCTACAAACATCTTAAGGGGTTCGTGGATACATGTTGGGGTAGCAAGCAGACGAATGTGTCCGAGGATTCTCTTAGGTTGAGACTTTTCCCATTCTTACTTCGGGGGAAAGCATTGGATTGGCTAGAGAGACTCCCCAACCATTCCATCACAACTTGGGATGAGTTGGCGGATAAGTTTATTGCTAAATTTTTCTCACCCGGGCACATGGCAGCACTTCGAGATGAGATATTGGCTTTCAAACAAGAACCCACGGAACCTTTACATAAGATTTGGGAGCGGTTTAGAACAATGGTGAACGAATTCCCAAACAACGATATGAACGAGGCAATGATTCAACAAACCTTCTATCGGGGCATCAATACTACAAATCAATGCATAGTCAACCAATTGGCTGGGGGTAATTTCATGAAGTTGACTTATGACGAAGCTTGTGAGATTCTTGATGAGATGGCGGATACATCCTCCGCATGGCAAAGTAGGGCCAATGTTCCTCAAGGTGACCCTACGGTTATGCATTTGCATAAGGAACTACATGACCGTGGACAGGCTATAGCGGAGTTGACAACTACTATGAACCAATTGGCTAAGGCACAGTTGCAACAAGTCCAAAACCTTTGCCAAGTGAATGCTATTGAAGGTGTTAGTATGCTTACCAACAAGAGAAGGCAAAGAAGGCAACAAAACCAAGGGAATTCTGAGCAATTTGATGATGAGTGTGATGGGTTTCAGAATGATGGCTATGATGAGCAAAATGAAGAGGTACAATATGTAAACAATTTTCAAGGCCAACGGGGCAACTCTTCCAACAAACAACAGTGGCGACCCCAGGGCAATTGGGGCAATCAACAACAAAACAATGGTAATTGGGGGAACAATAATCAAAATAACAACTAGGCAATCAGAACAACAATCAAGGTAACCAAGGGAATTGGAATGGTAATAACAATAATTGGAACAACAATGGTCAAGGCGGGTGGAACAACAATGGAATCCAAGGCAACCGGGGGAAAGGCTTTCAAAGGCCCCCAATGTACCAACAACCGAACAATCCACCCTCTTTCCCTTCTCAAAGTCCTAGTTCTTCGGGTAATGAAATAGGTAGAATTAAAATGATGTTCGAACAAATGATGAAAAAGAATGCGGATTCTGATGCGCAATTGGCTTCTCACAATACTTCAATTAGGAATTTGGAGGTGCAAATAGGCCAAATCTCTCAATCATTGAATACTCGCCCAAAGGGTGCTCTACCAAGTGATACGGTAGTGAACCCTAAGGGTGAGAACAATCATGTGATGGCGGTTACAACAAGAAGTGGGAGAGGCGATGATGTGCATGTCTCGAAAGATAAGCAAGTTGTGGATGATGATGTTGAGTTGCGGGAAAATGATGTTCCTATGGTAGTTGAAGATGTGGTTGTGACAATGTGAACAATGAAGTGAGGATTGACATTAATGAAACCGAGGTGGAAACTCAAGAGGCCGTGAACCCGTCTAGGGAGCACGTAATTGACATGCCGGAGCCGGTTGTGCCAAAAGCCAAGGCACCTTTGCCTAGGCCACCTCCCCCTATCCTCAAAGGCTATCCAAGCAGAAAAGTGATAATCAATTCAAAAAGTTCATCGAGATGGTGAAGAGCTTATCCATCAACGTACCTCTAGTTGAGGCTTTGGAGCAAATGCCTGGTTATGCTAAATTCATGAAGGATTTGGTTACAAAAAAAAGATCAATGGACTGTGGAACTATCAAGATGACCCACCAAGTTAGTGCCATAGTACATTCAATGGCCCCGAAATTAGAGGATCCTGGTGCTTTCACTATCCCCTGCACTATTGGCAGTGCAGACTTTGCCAAGGCTTTATGTGACCTTAGGGCGAGCATCAATTTAATGCCTTCTCCAGTTTTCAAGACCCTGGGTATTGGGCCACCAAGGCCAACTTCCATGAGATTACAGATGGCAAATAGATCAATGAAGCGACCTTTGGGTATAGTTGATGATGTGCTTGTCCGGGTGGACAAATTTATCCTGCCGGTGGACTTTGTGATTTTGGATTGCGAGGTGGACTATGAGGTCCCGATCATATTAGGGAGACCTTCCCTTGCAACGGGGAAGGCATTGGTTGATGTTGAAGCGGGTGAACTAACTTTCCGAGTGGGGGATGAGAAGGTCGTTTTCCATGTTTGCAAATCCAGGTTGAGGCCACTTTGGCGGTGCTTCAAAGGCGAAAAAGGGCAATTGGGTGAACTCTGGCAGATATTCGGGGAATAAGCCCCGCATTTTGCATGCACAAAATTATTTTGGAGGATGATGCAAGGCCTTCCTTAGAACATCAAAGGAGGCTCAATGAAGCAATGCAAGAAGTGGTGAAGAAAGAAGTGATCAAGTGGCTAGATACAGGTGTGGTGTATCTAATCTCTGATAGCTCATGGACTTCTCCGGTGCAATGTGTTCCGAAGAAAGGTGGGATGACTGTGGTGACAAATGAAAACAATGAACTTATCCCCACTCGAACAATTACCGGGTGGAGAGTTTTCATGGACTACTGGAAGCTAAATAAAGTGACCCGCAAGGATCATTTCCCGTTGCCATTCCTTGACCAAATGCTTGATCGCCTTGCGGGGCGAGCCTTTTATTTCTTTTTGGAGGGATATTCGGGTTATAATAAAATCTTAATTGCTTCGGAGGACCAAGAGAAGACCACATTCACCTGCCCATATGGTACATTTGCTTTTTCTCGGATGCCGTTCGGGTTGTGCAATGCTCCAGCAACCTTCCAACGATGCATGATGGCTATTTTCACCGACATGGTGGAAGATATTTTGGAGGTCTTTATGGATGATTTTAGTATGGTTGGTGATTCATTTGAAGAATGTTTGGGTAATTTGGATAGAGTGTTGGCCCGGTGTGAAGACACCAATCTAGTTCTTAATTGGGAAAAATGCCACTTCATGGTTGAAGAGGGAATAGTGTTGGGTCACAAAATTTCTAAGCATGGTATTGAAGTAGACAAAGCCAAGCTTGAGGTGATTTCAAGGCTTCCTCCCGCCACTTCTGTCAAAGGGGTGAGAAGTTTCCTTGGGCATGCAGGGTTCTACCAGCGATTTATCAAGGATTTTTCGAAGATTGTGAATCCCCTTTACAAGTTGCTAGAGAAAGATGCTAAGTTTGTGTTCGATGAGAAATGCATGGAGGCCTTTGAGCTTCTAAAGCATAAGTTGACCACTACCCCGATCATTACCGCACCCAATTGGAGCTTGCCTTTTGAGCTCATGTGCGATGCAAGTGACATCGCGGTTGGGGCAGTACTAGGTCAAAGAGTGAACAAAATATTTCATCCCGTGTACTATGCAAGCAAGACTATGAATGAAGCTCAAAGAAACTACACGGTGACGGAGAAGGAATTGTTGGCTATTGTGTTCGCCATGGAAAAATTTCGACCATATCTTATGGGGGCCAAAGTCATAGTGCTCACCGACCATGCTGCCCTTAGGTATTTGATGACCAAGAAAGATTCCAAGGCAAGGTTAATGCGATGGGTGTTACTTCTTCAAGAGTTTGATTTGGAAATAGTGGACCGGAAAGGTAGTGAGAACCAAGTTGCGGATCATTTGTCCCGCTTGGAGGAGGAAGGAAGGTCGTGTGATGGCTTGGAGATTAATGATACATTCCCCGATGAGGAACTACTTTCTGTGTCAATGTGTGATATGCCATGGTTTGCGGATATTGCTAATTTCCTTGTGACTGGCATCATCCCGTGTGAGCTCTCTTCTAACCAAAGGAAGAAGCTCAAACGGGATAGTCTGGACTTCTATTGGGATGAGCCATACTTGTTCAAGATTTGCACGGATGGTGTGATTCGAAGGTGTGTCCCGGAGAGAGAGCAAGTGAGTATTTTGGAGGCTTGTCATTCCTCCCCCTATGGTGGCCATCATGGAGGGGTGAGGACGGTTTCGAAAGTTCTGAGTTGTGGTTTTTATTGGCCAACCTTGTTCAAAGATGCAAGTGATCTAGTGAAAATATGTGATCAATGTCAACGAGCGGGCGGGATTTCCAGGAAAGATGAGATGCCTCTAAACACCATTATTGAAGTTGATGTCTTTGATGTATGGGGTATCGATTTTATGGGCCCTTTTGTAAGCTCGTGTGGAAACACCTACATTCTTGTAGCGGTTGATTATGTCTCAAAATGGGTCGAGGTCGTGACCTTGCCCAACAATGAAGCTAGGAGTGTAGTGGCATTTCTGAAGAAGAGTATTTTCACAAGGTTTGGTACACCTCGAGCAATTATTAGTGATGGAGGATTGCATTTTTGTAATCAAGCTTTTGATGCCTTGCTTTCCAAGTATGGTGTCAGCCATAAAGTCTCTACGCCTTATCATACTCAAGCAAGTGGCCAGGTGGAAGTGTCTAATAGGGAGATCAAGAGCATTTTGTCCAAAACTGTCAATGCCAATAGGACCGATTGGTCTAAAAAGTTAGATGATGCTCTATGGGCTTACCGGACTGCTTACAAGACCCCAATCGGTATTTCACCGTACCGGTTGGTGTTTGGGGAAACATGTCATCTACCGGTGGAGTTGGAGCATAAGGCCTTATGGGCCTTGAGGAAGCTTAATCTTGAGTGGGATGTTGCGGCTAATCTTCGTGTTGAACAACTCAATGATCTTGATGAATTCCGGTTCCATGCATACTCTAGTTCGTCCTTGTATAAGGACAAGATGAAGTACTTTCATGATAAATATGCTCGTGGAAAGGAGTTCAAAGTTGGTGATTTGGTGCTCTTATTCAATCTCGGTTAAGGTTGTTCCCGGGAAAGCTGAAATCCAAGTGGAGTGGGCCATTTGAAGTTGTGTGTGTGACCCCGTTTGGTGCTCTAGATTTGAAGAACAAAAGTGGTGAAGTCTTTAGAGTGAATGGGCACCGTGTCAAGCATTATCTTGGGAAGTTTGATGATAGCCATGTGGTGGCTGTTGTATTTCAAATGATGTGATGGTAACTCGCGTCGTGCCGCGACGTTAAATCAGGCGCTTCTTGGGAGGCAACCCATGTGTTTTTTCTTTTTGTTTGCTTTGATTTTCTTTGTAGTATAGGTTTGATTTTTGGGCTAACTGGTTGTGAGATGTTGCAGGATTGAGTTGATGCAGTGCAGGACATAATTGAAAAATTGCACAGTCTCTGAAGTTTCCAGTGCGGCCGCACTATACTTTGTGCGGTCCGCACTGGCAAAAAGGGTGACAAAATTGCTCTCTGAAGTTCGCCACTGCGGCCGCGGTTAATTTGGTGCGGTCCACGGTGGACCACCGCGGTCGTGGTCCATTGTATGCGGACCGCGATGGGTTACTAAGTTGGAACTGATATGATAGACCAGTGCGGACCACGGTCCATTTTGTGCGGCCGCACTGGTAGGTGAGAATGGGCCCCAGGGGTTTCTCTATAAATAGACCCCAAGGGCCTCCTTTTACCCTTTTCGAACCCTAAACTCTCAGAGCCCCCTTTTACTGTTCATCTTGAGCACTTTCATCGTAACTCTTGCTTGACATTGATTAGTTACACTTCATCTCATTATCTGGTAATATTTCACTCAATTCATCTTTTTATAATTGTGTAATTTCATTTTATTTTCATATTCCTTAACTGGTAGTTCTTCTTCTCCCCATATTTCTCTAATTGTTAGATTAGGTTAGTTTAAATGGCAATTTTTGTGGACTTGGTGAGTATAATGGATTGGGTAATTGAGTAGGGACCCTAACTAGGTGAAAACTTGAACTAATTAGCTAAATGTCGAACCCTAACTCAGTGCCATGTCTGGGCATGTACCGCGGACCGCGGTCATTTCTGTGCGGTCCGCGGTGCCATCTTGTGTCCAAGTGACTTTTGCCCAGCGCGGCCGCACTACATTTTGTGCGGTCCGCACTGGTGGGATTCAGAGAGTTTGTTTTTGGAACTCTATACCTGTGCGGACCACGGTCATTCTTGTGCGGTCCGCGGTGGCCTCATTGCGGCTGCAATACCATTTTGTGCGGTCTGCACTAGGCAACTTCTGCAACTGTCTGCAACACTGTGTTTCTTTTACAATTTGTTCTGCTGCAATAACTTGAACTACATTGATTTATACTAGCAAGCTATTTGAATTGTGTTTGCAGAAAATGGTGAGAAAAGGCTCAAAACAACCAGGAAAAGGAGAACCCCCCTTGGGAGGGAAGAAGAAGATGGTAAAACTCACTCCCCAAGCTCGACAGAACATAAAAAAAGACCACGAAACTAATCAAAGCTGCAGACAGAGCTGCTTCCCATTCCTCGGGGAGTGAGTATCAACCATCCAGGGAAATATCTTCAGACTCCGTGCTAGAATATGTTGAAGACTGGCCGGAGAGATAAAGGTTAAGAGATACCCCTCCATCACCACCCACTGCCTAAGCACCAGAGCATGTTCCCACTGAGTCGTTTGAGGGCTCAGCAGTCGGCAGTGGTGAGTACTCCACCTCCCCCACAGCTTTATTATCCGGGGAGGGTGCAGACGGAGGTGAGGAGGAAGTACAAGGGGATGAGGAGATAGCTGAAGGTGGTGAGCCTCAGGTAGGAGGCATTGCCCGAACTAGAAAGCCAGAGGTTTGGCGAGATAGGTTTGTAAGTGAGGTAGCGTACCACAAGTTTAGGAAGTGGTGGCCGGTGAGAAAGTTGATACCAGAGCGGAGTTTCATTGATAGAGATTTATTACCCCATAACCCTGATGTGCAGAGACAGTTTAGAACTAGAGTGGGTTGGGAGTACTTCTTAGATGACTGTGTAGATGCTAATGAACACATGGTCAAGAAATTCCACTGCAATGTAGCCCACATCAAAAAGGGTTCCAAAGTGACCAAGGTCCGCAACAAGAAAGTGTTGTTTGATGGGAAATACCTCAACGAATACTTGGGCTTCAATGAGGAGGATGAGACTCTGTATATGGCGAAGTTGGAGATGGGCGAGGAGGTCCGTCCATGGTTAGCTCAGTACCTAGCAATCCCAGGTACCGTTCCTGATTGGTTGACTGCTGGGGTAAAGATATTGAGGAGGACCCTGAACTTTGAGGCTAGGGGCTGGGAGACCTTTGTTTGCAGCCGGTTGGACCCTACTACACATGATCAGACCCTTCCTCTCCACCGGGCTGTGTTGATTGCTTCAATTATGGCGGGATACCCCATAAATGTGGGGAATGTGATGTCCCACATTATCTCGTTAGTGGGAGTAGAGCATGACCAGAACTACCCCTTTCCTAGCACTCTCACCATGTATTTTCGGGACCTGAAGGTGGACAAGAAGCCCTATGACGTCAAGGTCAAGGTGACAGCCCCGTTCTCCTGGTACAGTTTGAAGGGGAATGACAACCCCAAGGACAAGAACTACAAAGCCCCTATTTCTGCTCCAACTGGCCAGTCTGAAGAGCCAGTTGTGGTAGAGGTCCCTGCTGAACCTACTTCCATTACTGCTGATATGCCTCCCGGACCGTCCACATCTTCTGCCATTCCTCCTAGCCCTTCCATATCAGCAGGCCCGGAGATTCCATCTAGCCGGGCCCACCCCATCACTGCCCACCGACTGAGCCAGGCCCTTGCCAGTATTAACAACTGGATGTCCACCGCGTCATCTAAGTTGTCTACATTGTCTGCTACTGTAGCAGCTCAATCAGCTCCCCCAGCCCCACAAGTACCCCAGTCAATAGAGGATACTTTGAAGGAAATTCTTGAGAACCAAAAAAAAATCCTCGATACTCAGGATGCATTGACAATGGCCGTGGATTCACATAGCAAGGCTCTCAAGGAGCTTGATAAAGAGCATAGGAAGCTACGGAAGACACGGGCCTCCAAGGAGTCCGTGAAGGAGCTGCGGGCAGATGTTGATAGACTGAAGGCAGACCAGCTGCCTTTGGACCTTTTGCTTGCTGATCCAGTCCCAGCAGCTCATCCACAGCCGGAGCAAACCCAGAGGCCTTCGAATAGGAGGAGGACGATCCCTAGAGCAGATGATGCCATCATCCAGTTGGCGGACCCACCGGAGGCTTCCTCCAGCCAGCCACAGGATGTACCAGTTCCAGAGCCTGTCCAGGTCCAAGCCCAGGTCCCAGTAGCAGCAGAGCAGACCACCGGGAGCCAGTCTGAGGTTCCCGAGCACATAGAGGACCTAGGGACTACCCATGATCCTATGCAGACGGACACGGCTTAGGGAGTCCTCTATATCCTTTTTCTTTCTTTTTGGTGCTTATTTGGACTAGTTGGCATTGGGGACAATGCAAGCTTTTATTCGAAGGGGTGCGCCCTTCATTTTTGGATGACTGTATATATTGATACCATTTTATGCTTTCTTGATTTTCATTTGGTCTGTATATAATTTTACATTTAGTTACTTTTATCGCACTTTTTATCTTTCCTTTGGTCTGTATATAAAGTTACACTTCATCGTATATATTCATCCCGTCTATTGTATATTCAAATCCCCTCTTGTATATATTAATTCTATTTTCGGCAAAAAAAATTTCATTTTTAGTTTCTTAGTTGTGATTCGTAGCTTCTTGCTTTTGAAATTTGCAATAAGCCCTTGGTTTTCTTAATTCCACGGTTCTTTCCAAAGGTGGAATGTTGTGCGAACCGGGTGGCTCTTCCCAATGATAGATGGCGTGACAACCTTCTTAAGGGTTTGAGTCAGTTTTTTTTTTTGTTTTAAGTAGTTTGTAGTTAAGGGTACCTCAAGCAAAGCTTCACTTGGGCCTAGCACATTTGCCTTTGATCTTATGGTCAAAAACAAATGTTGTGCTTAGGATGGTGAAAGTCGTGGCCTTGAGACTCTTGTGTTGACCGATAATCATCAAGTGGTTTTTCGGGACCATCGTGTGCTCAAATCGTATCTAAGGTCATTGTGGCCCCCCGACTCTATGTCTTTAGCAATCCCTTAGCTTGTGTGGTGAGTAATTGAATTGCAAGTCCAAGTCCCGAGCCATTGGTCTAGAACTTGCCCTGAATGTTTGTTGAGGCGAAATCCTAAGTGAATTTTGACTTGAGGCGTGATTATAGGCTCTCCTTGATCCAAATGATAGATTGAAAAATTCCATATCCTACAAATTATAAGATCCCTAGACAACCCTTTTGAGCCTTAGACCTTTTTCTTTCAAGAACCATGATACAAGCCTATACCCGTTCTAAAAGATACCCTCTCTTGGCACCCAAATCTTTCCTTTAACACATGGCAAAAGTATAAGTTTGGGGGGGAAGACGACGATTGCAACAAAGTGGTAAAAAGGCACAAAAGTGAAGAAAAGGAAAGGCAATGAAAAAGAAAGAAAAGCAAAAAGACAAAAAGAAAGTTCGATGTGAAAAAGAATAAAAAGGGATTCAAGAAAAGCAAAGAAAAAGAAAGAAAGGTGTGGAAAGTTGAAAAAGGAGAAAAGGTTTGAAATGCATAAGAAAGAGTGACAATGTGTCTCTCTAACCCCTTAGAAAGAAGTGAAATGACTCAAAGAGTCAAGTGAATTGTGCCAAATGATTCAAAAGAAGTGCTTAAGGGAAGATGGAACTCACTTGAACAAAAACATACCTACCCTAAACCAAAAGCCTTCACAATGACTCCACAAAAGCCCTATATGATCTTGAGTTGAATAAAGCTTACATTAGTGGATACTTACATAAGGGGCAAGCATATGGTACCTAGAGCCGGACTTGTGACCTTCCCTTGAGAGAGATGAGTGAATTCCCATTAACCTCGTTTTGTGTGCCACTATCTAAAGGTGAGGTTTGCTTAGGGAGAGTTGAGGATGTGTGAGTTTGGGTTCCACAATGACCAAAGTAATTGAAAGAGTTCTTTGATGCGTTGAGTCTACTCTTGATGCTCTTGTGTCGCACTTGATCCATGGTTTTTCAAAAGTTAAATGTGTTAATGATTCGTTTGTATTGAGGGCAATTGTTAGTCCCAATTGAAGCTAGTTGGGGTTACTTTAGGATAGCTGAAAATTCTTGGATTTTACCTCAAGGGGTGGGTCTTATTTTGTTTGCTTGAGGACAAGCAAAAGCTTAAGTTTGGGGGAGTTGATAACTACGGATTTTTACATGTTTCATGCTCTTTCTTGCTTACGCTTTGATTATAAATTCTTACAAAATAGACCCAAAAGGCTCATAAGTTGTGCTTGATAACAGGTTTGATCAACAAAGTGACGAGATGTCAAATATCGGCTCAGTAAAACCTGCACAAGTATCAAAGACAAAAGGAACTCAGGACAAATGAGCCTAGTACGACCGCAGTCCATTCTGTGCGGTCCGCACTAGGAAGATTCAGAGAACTGGCAAATCAAGTGTTAAAGCAGTGCGGCCGCAGTGGAGATTGTGTGGTCCGCACTGAAGATTCCGCGGCCGCACTACCATTCTACGCGGTCCGCGGAAGCCAACTTCAGAGAGATGTCTAGAGCCAATCATCAAGCCTATGCGGTCCGCGGCCGACTCTGTGCGGACCGCGCTAGCTGCCTCCGCGGCTGCGGTCCATTCTACACGGTCCGCGGAGCCTGAGTTCAGAGAAGTGAATTTGAAGAGTCAAAAGCCTAGTGCGGCCGCAGTTCATTTTGTGCGGCCCGCACTGACCTCGCAGGGGTATTTTTGTCCAGTTTTTCCAGCTTAGTATAAATAGAATATTTTTCTATTTTTAGGGCAACCAGTTATTATCAGACATCAGTTGCGCTCGTGAGAAGCTATTTTGTAGCAATTTTAGGCACTTTAACATAGTTTTAGCAATTGAATCTTTATCTTTACTTCAGTAATTTAATATTATGTCTTTCTCTTCATCTATTTCTTTGATTTATCTTCAAGCATGAGTAGTTAGACCCATTAGCTAGGGTTGTGGCTCAACCCTAGTGTGGGTAATTGATGGGTGTTGTAATTTAAGGTTAGATTGATTATGGGTGTTTGTTATTTGGGTCAATTTTATGGTTTAATTTATGAATTAGTGGTTGCAAACACTAGTTTGTGCTAAATTGACTTGGGCTCTTATTGAGAAAGAGAGCCTAAGTCTCCAAAATTGACTCAACAAGGAATTGGGATGGACTCAAGAGATTTGATAGTCCCAATTAAAGGGTTAAACCTTGAGAGAGTAATTACCCGACTTGAACACTAGTTGCTCGAGCAAATATGCATACCCAATTGGTCTCGAGAGAGTCAATTGGGCAAAACCACTCTTTCTACCGAGAGGTGTAGAGTGGGTAGTATTGAGCAATGGTTATAACTTATTTCCCCAATCATGTCAATCGTGCCTTAGATGCTATTACCCGTCAATTAGCCACCTAGGTGAAGGTCACTACCCTAGTGCCTTTTTAAACCATTAGATACAACTTGTAGCAATTTACTCTCAGCTTAATCTAGTTGCATTTTCAATTAGTAGTTTGATCAAAGTAGAATATAAAGAAAACCCCAAAAATTATGAGAAGACCAATTAATAACACACACGCGATCCTAAGCTAAATAGATACTCAACTCCAATCCTAGCTCTCTGTGGATTCGATCCCGACCCAAAAATCGGGTAAAAGCTATTGCGACCCTCTCTTGCTAATTTTTAGTAGTGCGGAGTTGGAAGCGATCACCGGGCTATTCGGGACTGTCATGCCAAGACAGTGACGTTAGCTATGCCTGGTGTGCCACGGATTGAGTGGCGAGGTTCGACCAATTATGTTCCCAGCAGGGTGATTTCTTTCTTGAAGGCCCATCGTATGGTTGGGAAAAGTTGTCTTTCGTATCTAGATTTTGTGAGGGATGTCAGTGCAGAGACTCCCAGCATTGATTCTGTTCCAGTTGTGAGGGATTTTCCCGATGTATTTCTTGCAGACCTGTCGGGCATGCCACCGGACAGGGATATTGATTTTGGTATTGATCTGGTGCCGGTCACTCAGCCCATCTTTGTTCCTCCGTATCGTATGGCACCAGCGGAGTTGAAGGAGTGAAAGGAGCAGCTTCAGGAGTTCCTTGAAAAGGGGTTCATTCGTCCTAGTGTGTCACCGTGGGGTGCGCCGATTCTTTTTGTGAAGAAAAAGGATGGTACGATGAGAATGTGCATTGATTACAGGAAGTTGAACAAGGTAACAATTAAGAACAAGTATCCTTTGCCTCGTATCGATGATTTGTTCGACCAACTTCAGGGAGAGAGAGTATTCTCCAAGATTGATCTCCGTTCAGGTTATCACCAGTTGAATATCAGGGACTCAGATATTCTTAAGACAGCTTTCAGGACCCGATATGGTCATTATGAGTTCTTGGTGATGTCTTTTGGGCTGACCAATGCCCAAGCAGCGTTCATGCATTTGATGAACAGCGTGTTCCGGTCGTATCTCGACTCATTTGTCATAGTCTTCATTGATGATATTCTGGTATACTCGCGTAGTCAGGAGGAGCACGCGGAGCATTTGAGAGTGGTGTTGCAGAGATTGAGGGAGAGAAGCTTTATGCAAAGTTCTCCAAATGTGAGTTTTAGCTCAGTTCAGTGGCTTTGTTGGGGCACGTGGTGTCCAGCAAGGGTATTCAGGTCGACCCGAAGAAGATAGAGGCGGTTCAGAGTTGGCCTAGACCATCCTCAGCCACAGAGATTCCCAATTTTCTTGGTTTGGCGGGTTATTATCGCCGGTTTGTTCAGGGATTTTCATCTATTGCATCGCCCTTGACCAAGTTGACTCAGAAGGGTGTCCCATTTCAGTGGTCTGATGAGTGCGAGGAGAGCTTTCAGAAGCTCAAGACTGCCTTGACCACAGCTCCAGTGTTAGTATTGCCATCAACTTCAGGTTTTTATACCATGTATTGTGATGCTTCGAGAGTTGGTATTGGGTGTGTTCTGATGCAGGAGGGTAGAGTTATTGCTTATGCTTCTCGTCAGTTGAAGCCTCATGAGAAGAACTACCTTGTTCATGATTTGGAGTTGGCTGCCATTGTTCACGCGTTGAACATTTGGAGGCATTATTTGTATGGTGTGTCTTGTGAGGTGTATACCGATCGTCGTAGCCTCCAGAACTTGTTCAAGCAGAAGGATCTCAATCTGAGGCAGCGAAGGTGGTTGGAGTTGCTTAAGGATTATGACATTACTATCTTATATCACCAGGGGAAGGCCAATATAGTGGCCGATGCTTTAAGCCGAAAGGCGGTGAGTATCGGGAGTTTGGCGTATATTCCAGTTGGGGAGAGATCTCTTGCGGTTGACGTTCAGGCTTTGGCCAATCGGTTCGTGAGGTTGGATATTTTGGAGCCCAGCAGGGTATTGGCTTGTGTGATTTCTCGGTCTTCCTTGTATGAGCACATCAGAGAGCGCCAGTATGATGATCCTTATTTGCTTGTCCTTAAGGACAGTGTTCAGCATGATGATGCCAGAGATGTGACTATTGGTGATGATGGGGTGTTGAGGATGCAGGGCCGGATTTGTGTGCCCAATGTAGATGGGCTTCGGGAGTTGATTCTGGAGGAGGCCCATAGCTCGCAGTATTCTATTCATCTGGGTGCCGCGAAGATGTATCAGGATCTGAGACAGCATTATTGGTGGAGAGGGATGAAGAAAGACATTGTGGAATTTGTAGCTCGGTGTCTCAATTGTCAGCGGGTGAAATATGAGCATCAGAGACCGGGTGGCTTGCTTCATCGGATGGATATTCCATAGTGGAAGTGGGAGCAGATCACCATGGACTTTGTAGTTGGGCTCCCCCGGACTTTGAAGAAGTTCGATGCTATTTGGGTGATTGTGGATCGGCTGACCAAGTCCGCGCACTTCATTCCTATCTGTACTACTTACTCTTCAGAGCGGTTGGCATATCCAGGAGATTGTTCGTTTGCATGGTGTCCCGGTATCCATCATTTCAAATCGGGGCACTCAGTTTACTTCACAGTTTTGGAGGTCTGTACAGCGAGAGTTGGGTACTCAGGTTGAGTTGAGCACAACTTTTCACCCTCAGACGAACGGTCAGTCCGAGCGCACTATTCAGATATTGGAGGACATGTTACGCGCTTGTGTCATCGATTTCGGAGGGTCATGGGATCAATTTCTATCGCTCGCAGAGTTTGCTTATAACAACAACTACCAGTCGAGTATTCAGATGGCTCCTTATGAGCCTTGTATGGGAGGCTGTGTAGATCTCCAGTTGGTTGGTTTGAGCCGGGCGAGGCCAGGCTATTGGGTACAGATTTGGTACAGGATGCTTTAGACAAGGTGAAGGTGATTCAGGAGAGGCTTCGTACAGCGCAGTCGAGGCAAAAGAGCTATGCGGACCGGAAGGTTCCGGATGTGTCCTACATGGTTGGTGAGAAGGTTCTGTTGAAGGTTTCACCCATGAAGGGTGTTATGAGATTTGGAAAGAAGGGTAAATTGAGTCCGCGGTTCAATGGGCCTTTTTAGGTACTTCGGAGGATTGGGGAGGTGGCTTATGAGCTTGCCCTGCCACCCAGCTTGTCGAGTGTGCACCCGGTGTTTCATGTTTCTATGCTCCAGAAGTATGTTGGGAATCCGTCTCTTGTTCTGGCTTTCAGTACGGTTCAGTTGGAGGGTGATCTGACTTATGATGTGGAGCCAGCAGCTATTTTGGAGCGTCAGGTTCGAAAGTTGAGATCAAAGGATATAGCTTCAGTAAAAGTGCAATGGAGAGGTCGGCCCGTGGAGGAGGCTACCTGGGAGACCGAGTGGGAGATGCGGAGCAGATATCCTCAACTATTTGAGGCTTCAGGTATGTTTCTTGACTCGTTCGAGGACGAACGTTTGTTTAAGAGGGGGAGGATGTGACGACCCGGCTGGTCGTCTCATGAGTTACCGCTCTATTTCCCCCATTTCTGCTTCTATTTGCTTTGTTTGTCATTTCTATAGGTGATCGGGTTGGATGGCTCAGGTTCGAAAAGGTTTTGAGAAGGTTTGAGACACTTAGTCTCATTTAAGAAGGCTTAAGTTGGAAAAGTCAACCGGATGTTGACTTATGTGTTAGAGGGCTCGGATGTGAGTTCCGATGGTTTTGATAGCTTCGAGAGATGATTTGGGACTTAGGAGCGTGATCGGGATGTGTTTTGGAGGTCCGGAGTAGATTTAGGCTTGAATTGGCGAAATCGAGTTTTTGTCGTTTTCCGGTTGATAGGTGAGATTTTGATATAGGGGTCGGAATGGAATTCCGGAAGTTGCAGTAGCTCCGTTATGTCATTTGGGATGTGTGTGCAAAATTTCAGGTCATTCGGACGTGGGTTGGTGTACTTTTTGATCAAAATCGAAATGCGGAAGATTTAGAACCTTAGGCTTGAATTCGATATGTTTTGGTGGTTTTGATGTTGTTTGAGGTGTTTTGAAGGTCGGTATAAGTTTAAATAGTAATATATGTTGTGTTTGTGCTGTTGGTTGAGGTCCCGGGGGCCTCGGGGTGATTTCGGATGGTTGACGGGAAGTTTGAAAGTTGGTTGTGGCAGCTGAAGTTTCCCATTGCTGTCATAACCGCACCTGCGGCTAGGGTTCCGCAGGTGCGGTCTTGCAGAAGCAAGTGTATGGTCGCAGAAGCGAAAAAGGCCTGGGAAGACAGAAACCGCAGAAGCGGTTGAAGAACCGCACCTGCGATGGCGCAGGTGTGGATTGGGTGTCGCAGATGCGGAGCTTGGCAATTAAGTGACCAGCGCAAAATCCACCTGCTACCGCAGGTGCGGGTCCGCAGGTGCGAGTTTGGGACCAAAGAAGCGGTTTAGCTGGACCAGAACATATAAGTTATATTCTTCGCGATTTCAGAGGGTTTCACCATTTTTAAAAGCGATTTCGAGAGCTTTGAGCGATTTTTGAAGAAGGATTTCAAGGGAGCTTCATTGAGGTAAGGGTTTTGGACCTAAAACTCGTTCCTATTGTATTAATTCACGGATTAGGGCTGAAATTAATGGAAATTAAGCCAAAAATGGAGAAACTAGGGCTTAGAAACTTAGGCCTTTGATTGAGGATTTGAAAGACCATTTGTGGTCGGATTTTGGAACTTTTGATATGTATGAACTCGTGGGGAGACAAGGAATCTAATGATGTAAAATTTATTGAAATTCGAGACGTGGGCCCGGGGGTCGAGTTTTGGTTAATTTCAGGATTTGCGTTGTTTTCCGATTATTTTCGAGTGGGCTTTGACCCTTTAGCATATTTTGATGATTACGTTCTGATTTTGGTAGATTCGGAGCATCCGGAGGCCGATTCGAGGGGCAAAAGCATTGCGAGCTAGATTTTAGGCCGGATTGAGGTGAGTAATGATTTTAAATGTTGTCCTGAGGGTATGAAACCCCGGATTACACGCGTTTGGCTATGTTGAGGTGACGCACACGCTAGATGACGAGCGTGGGGTCGTGCACCGTTGGGGATTGTGACTTAGTCCATCCCGAATGACCGTTTTGCTGCGTATTTGATGGCTAATTGTTTGATATTATTATATTTTGGGCTAAATGCCATATTTGGGGCTTCGTGCCAACTGTTTGGACCCTTAGGGGATCTTTACTTATATTTTCCTCACGGTTTGATTTCATACTTGTGCTCAATCATGCCATATTTTACCGTTTTCAAAACTCAGCCATGTTACTTTGTTTTAAGCACTTTAAATGATATTTTAAAAGATATTTTGTGCTGAGCATTATGTTTACTGTTGCCCGAGGGGCTTTTGAGATTCTGACTGAGTAAGGCCGAGGGCCTGTATTGTGAGGTTACTTTTGGGTCGGGCTGCAGGCCGCAGCGGTGATATACTGATTATGGTAATAAGGCCGAGGGCCTGAGATTGTACGCCACGAGGTGGCTTGTGATTGATATGAGGCCGAGATCCTATTTATGATGCCACGAGATGGCTTGATATTGCCCTTGGGCTGTAAGAGGCCCCTCCCGGAGTCTGTACACCCCCAGTGAGCGCGGGTACCCATTGTGATACGGGAGATAGCCCGAGGGGCTGGTATTGTGCTATGATATTGCCTGAGGGGATGATTCTGTTGTTGTTACTATGCCCGAGGGGCAGTTCTTATGTGTTTTACCTTTCTAGCTGCTTTTCTTTTATTTGCTTAACTGTTTAATTGTGCTTAATGACTTTATCTTGCCTCTTATAGCTTATTGTTGTGTTTAACGTGATTTTATATCGCTCAGTATTCATTTATTGTTATTACTAACTGAGTTGGAGTACTCACTTTACTCCCTGCACCCCGTGTGCAGATTCGGGCGCTACAGGTCCTGCTACTAAGGGTTGATAGTTTCCAGCAAATCTTCGGAGATTTACTAGGTAGCTGCTTGGCGTTCGCAGCCCAGTGTTTCTCCCTCATATCATTATTTCTGTTCCTAGTTCTGGATTTTCTAATAGACTGTGTAGTCCCTTTTCCCTCATTTTGAGACTTATGTTAGATGCTCATGACTGGTGATACCCCGATGTCGGGCTGTGTTGGTTTTAATTCCGCAATTTGTACTGTTCACAGTTTATTTTTGGGATTTTAATTATGTTGAAGACTTAGTATTTATTAATTTAAATGGCTTGAAGTGAATTGGAAGTGTGTCGGCTGGCCTTGTCTTCACGAGAGGCGCCATCACGACCGGGTCCGGATTTAGGGTCGTGACAAGATTACTGAGGATGGTTGGGCTTGAATTGAGCCCAAAGGTGAGAAAAACTTAAGAGCGTTGGCCTGGGGCCTGGTTTTAAGCAGGCCGCCTCACATGGGCCAAACACCAGGCCCAATTACCTCAACCAAAGGGGCCTTTAATGCCACGACCTTAATTAGGCCTGACTTCATTTGTACACCCAAATACAATACCGGATTACTGGAAAATCAGAGTACTAATCAACCACTATAAATCAATTTATTAACATGCTATGCATATCAACAACAAAAGATCAATTCCTGAACTCATTCATGCATTATCCTAGACCTAAACATGCAATCATGCTAATAACATTGAACTTCGAAATGATTTATGTGAGGATACTCAGTCATTCAAACACATATATACATTATACATTCTACAGTTTTTAGCAAAGTTCCAATAAATTACAATTGTTAGGCATTGTAAACTGTTAAACCACACACGAATCAACTAAACTAACTCAAACCTTTAAACATCTAAACATTGTGACTACACTATAGAGTAGAACATCAGTGTCAGCAATACTTAATCAAAACTGAAAAGAAATTAAAAATCCAAAAAATGGAAGAACATCAGAAAACATCCAGCAAAGAAAAAATCCGGAGTCATATTCCAAACCAACATGCTACAATTCCATTTTTATCACTTCAAGGCTCATGAAAATACCTGGATACAGCAAAGAACAATGAAGTAAGAACTTCAGCAAGGAATGAATAGGAGACAATAGACAGTCAACAGCAGTAACAGCTTCAACTTAATCCACACTCAAACTAGAAATTTTAGGGAAAGTTTTCCAAGTTTTTGCTAAAAATCAAAGAAAAATAGAACCAACCACCAATGGAATAGCCGCTGAATCTTTTTTAGTGCTTTTTAGGGTTCTGAATCTCTATCTAAATGAATGAGAAATGTACTATTTATGGGCATCAAAATGCCATGTGCTGAAAGGATAAGGGAATTATTCCATTCAGTCACAAAAGACATATTTTAACAGAATTGAACAGCCGGTTGTCCTTCATTGGCTTCAGCATTTTGTGCTGGCCAAATAGGGCCAGCTGCCCATATTCTAGAACCTTTTAACATGGTCTTATCCTATTTTCATATTTGTCCACCCCTCACATGACCCCTTAAGTTTTCTTTTGTTCATTTGACCCCTAGAAGTGTATACTGATTTACAAATTGGGGCAAACACAAATGAGCAGGCCAATGTCAATGGACAAATCAAACAAAGCTAGACAGTGTGATTGAATTTTAAACATCTGAACACTAAAAAAAATAAACCTAAAATGAACCAAATTCATGATGAATCTCTGATTTAAACAATCAGAAATCTAATTCAAATGGCTAATGAAAAACTACTCAAAATACAACAAAAATATTACTAAATCAGATTGAATCTAAAAGACAACAATGAAGGATGAACTAGCACGGAACATTCGAATCAAACGAATAACAACAACACAAAATACTGTAAACAACCTAAAGCATGCCAACTAAACACCAAAACAAGAAAGAACAGGAAGAACAAAAGCAAGAAAAGAAAAACAACATAAGGAATCTATCCTAAACAGTTACGATTTAATTAATATTACTGTCAAATTAACAAAAAACAAGAGAAAACAGAGATGAATAAAGCCCTAACAAGACAGTAGTCTTACAACACATTTTTTTCTTTTCTTTTATTTTCATGGGCGTGAATCAAAACACAGATGTAAAAAATAAAATACGATAAAAACAAGAAAACAAGGAAAGGGTAGTACCTAATGAGACACAGGGAAGAACGGAACGGACCTCGTGTTTGGCTTTAATACAGCTTAAAATCGACCCCAAATGGTTGTTCTTGTCAAGAACAACCGTTTGGGGTGAATCTCAAAACTATCGAACAGAAAAGAAACGAAGAGGAAGGGACATGCATGACCCAGTGTTCTTAGGATTCTTAGATCCAAGATTCACGGAGTTGTAGGGGTTTTTGACGGGAGATGTTTGGTGATTAGTGGTGAGGAGGAGAAGGGGGTTGTAGGGTGTGAGTTTGGTGGTGTTTGGATACAGGCCACCGCCGTGAAATGATTTCCGGCGGGGCGGCGGCTAGGGTTTGGGCTGTGAGGGGTGAGAGCATTTTGGGGGTGGCTAGGGTTTAGGTTAGAGACGGGGGATGGGAACTGAAGGGATTCTCTAGGGGTATGGGGGAGGTTAGGACAATTATAGGTGGGGGGGGGGGTCG
>NC_031999.1:49598964-49626029 GCF_001879085.1 Nicotiana attenuata | reverse complement strand
GGGGGGGGGGGGGTCGGTCAGTTCCCATCCGTTCGATCAAAAGAAATGAACGGATGGGATTTGAGAGTGAAAATTGGTATCGTTTGGTGGGGGAAGGTAAGGCTAGGCCAAATGGTGCTTGGGCTAGGCGAATTTCCCGGGCGGGGGGGGGATAAAGGAGTTTGGTCTTTGAATATTTGAAGCCCAAATCGAAAAGAATCAAAGACCAAAATTCCACTCAATTCTTGGCCCAATTTCTTAAAGAAAAACTAATTAATCCTAATTTAATTTAATCCTAATTACCAACCATTATTAAATTAAACCCAAATCAAATCTTAAAAGACCTAATAATGAAATTGACTTAATTATCTACTTCTAACACTAAACTAATTAATTGATTTTAAAACTAATGAAAGAAAATACTAAAGCTAAAGCTAAAACGGAATAATGCATTTTTTTTGAATTTTTCTTCTTTTGTCGACGCAATTAACTAACAATCAAACTAAAATGCAATTATCAACCTATTGATGCAATATATATTTTTTAATATTTTTTATGCTTTTAATGCATGCAAAATTGCAACTAAAAATGCAAACAATTGAGCAAATATTCCTAGAAATTCTATAAAAATTAAAATGAACTACAAAAAATTTATTTTGTGATTTTGTAGGAGTATTTTGGTCGGGCAAAAATCACATACTCACAAGCCATGTATAATATGGTTATGCATACTATCCACCGGTTAACCTATTTTTTATCCGTATTAAATATGTGTCGGATCGAATAATTTATCCGTTTTTTCATTACCCGTTTTTTACCATTTCTATATCCAATCCAACCGGCCCGTTTGCCACCCATAATGGCAAATGAAGTGTATGGTATCAAAATTCACGATATTCAAAAAATAATAGCATACTACGAACCAATGGAATCAAGGTGAAAATAGCACGGGCTAGCTAGTTTCGGACTGATAACTGAAAATAGCCAGCATTTGCAAAGTCATTGAAAAATAGCACAATATACTGGAGATTGGTGCACTTGTGTATGACCTTCCATCATATTATGCTAGAACTCCAACACACGAAAAGTTCCAGCATAATATACTGGAGATTGGAGCACTTGTGTATGAACTTCCAGCATATTATGCTGGACCAGTATATTATGCTAGAATTCCTTATGCTGGACCAATATATTATGCTGACATTCCAGTATGTTATGCTGGAATATTTGTAAAAATTGCACGGGGCGCCCTATTTGGTCGCCCCCATTTAACCTATACCCATTTTTTTTAAAGTTTTAACTTGTACCCACTTTTTAAACAACTTCAGCCCCCTTTTTCCTCCTCCTTCTCCTCCTTCGTTTTCTTCTTCTTCTTCTTTCTTCTCCTGCTGTTGGTGCTGCTATGAAACTTAAGTTCATGGGATGATTGCCATAAGTATGTTTATCGGATTATTTAAAAACAAATTATAAACAAATACGTAAGTTAGTAGACAATAATTTATGAATATTTCCACATAATTCTACTCTTTTCACGTTTATTGTTTCCAAAATTTATGATTTAGATATTGTTGGCAATCTGATTATTTTATAATAGTAATACACTATGAAAGAATAAGGTGATTATTTATCTAGTATGTTAGAAAGCTATTTCAAAAACTTCAGCTTATATAGTGCTGAAGTTTTTACAAATGAACTAAATAACTTCAGCATTTTCTGCTGAAGTTTTTGAAAAATCTTTATGACAAAACTAATGAATCCAGGACCAAAAAAGTTTAGCTTATATAGTATTGAAGTTTTTACAAATGAACTAAATAACTTCAGCATCTTCTGCTGAAGTTTTTGAAAAAGCTTCCAGGACAAAAAAACTTCAGCTTATTTAGTGCTGAAGTTTTTACAAATGAACTAAATAACTTCAGCATCTTCTGCTGAAGTTTTTGAAAAGTTTTATGACAAAACTAATGAATCCAGGACAAAAAACTTCAGCTATTTTAGTGCTGAAGTTTTTACAAATGAACTAAATAACTTCAGCATCTTCTGCTGAAGTTTTTGAAAATATTTTATGATAAAACTAATGAATCCAGGGCAAAGAAAAACATCAGCTATTTTAGTGCTGAAGTTTTTACAATTGAACTAAATAACTTCAGCATCTTATCCAGGACAATAAAACTTCAGCGTATTGCTTTTGTTACCTCAGGCCCGTTTACTAGAATGCTAAAGTTTTGCGTGATTGTCTTTGTAACTTCAGCCTGTTATGCTGAAGTTACGCGAAAAACATGGGTACACTTGTAATTTTTTTTACAAAGCGGGCACAAGTAAAAATGTGACCCAAAAAGCGGGTATAGATGCAAATCCCCCGTCTTGTGGGCTGGAGATTTATTCGGCCAAGGGGGAACCGAAATTGGGCCTACAAATTGGGATTTCAACTCTTTAAATCCATAAATAAATAAAAACTTGAACCTTTTCCCTCTAAAAATATTTTTTTTAAAATATGCTATTGAATGCAAAATTAATTCCAATAAATTAAAATAAACCATATCATAACATGAAACTATTTTGGTATTTTCGGAATTATACTAAAATAAGAATAAGAAAAAATACGTTAAAGTCATGGTAAAATTAAAATAATATGATTATAAAAATATTAATAACCTAAACTAAATAGAAATAAGATAAAACATGAAACTATTTTTTGTATTTTTCAATTTTTGTGCCTTAATAATAGAATTATAATTAATAATAAAGTGAAATCCTATAGAAATAAACTCAAATAAATATCCTAAAAATACTAGCTAGGACTCTTAAAGGTGATTCTAATGTGCGGGTCTAAAATTACATGTCTACAATTTCGATTCCATCGACGGCATCTACAATGGATATCCCGCTATGCCATAGTCGACTCTTTATAATATAGTTTTGAAGTTTGTTCTTCATTTAATCAAGGATTTTGAGTGAGAAAGTTGGGAAATTGGGGAAAAGTTCCTCAATCGAATTTCTGAGTTTTGAGTGGATGTTGACATCGAATTTGGATAATGTTGGTACGAGTGAACTCGTGAGTGAATGGGTGTTCATAATTTGTGGCTTTTACCCGACTCCGAGACGTGGGCCCGGGGAGGATTTTTGGTCGTTTTTCTATTTTCTTGCCTTAGCTTTGATTTCATTAGCTAAATTACATGCTTGTAGCTATATTTACGTTATGTAATTGATTTGNCGGATTAACGGATTATCCATTAAGAAAATTGAATAATTCGCCCCCAAACCGATAAGCCATTAATAAAAAAATTTCAATCCGTTCCCCGTCCGTTAAACCGTTAACCCGATACCAATAAGCCATTAAGCTCCGGTTTCGATTTCGGTTCGATTTTCGATTTCGGTTCGATTTTAAACACCCTAAATACAAACTTCCCCTGTTTCCCTATCTTTTAATTTAATATTATTGTAGCCGCTATTGCAAGGGACGATAAATTAATAGCTCCCATATTTCTCTTCCAGGCCCCCGCTACACTTCATAAGGCGTAAAACAAATTCTTATTTAGAAAAACCTTGCTTTTAAACAGTGTCCAAAGTTTTGACCTGAAGAAAGTAACTTACCAGCTGCAGATGCACGTCACATTTTGGCTCGTGCAATTATCATTATCCAAGTTTTTTTTACCTAGAGTTTAATTAACTTATACCATTAATAGCTTGAGGTTCGAGAAATTGTATGACTCTGCACAAGAGACAGATTCAGAATTTTGAGTTTACGGGTTTTAGTTCTAAAAAGTATAGCTTACTTGATTCTGGATAAATTATTTATATATATACAAGATTTTGGTCAAAGTTACTTAATTCTGCCGAACGCATAACTAAAACTCTAGCTCTGCACCATCGTGTATGATCTTTTGTTGAAGATGCCAATCTTGAATTGCATATGCTTTAGATTGATGTTAGAAAATAATAAATAAATAATGGTTTTGAGGCGTGAAAATCGACTGTCCTTAAAGAGTTATCGCCTGTATACTAATTTAGGAAAATACAAAACGATTCTCTTTGGGATACAACAAAGCGTGCAATAATACATGTGATTTTTCTATGCCACTTCGTTGAAAATTCTTGTGTATTTATAGGCAACCAACAGACCCTTTCAGAAAAGATGTTTTGTTTCACAAATAGACATATTTAGTTGGACCCTTTCGTAACAGACATAACTGTTTATTCGAATTTTGAATTTAAAATTCAAATAAATTTGATTTTTCTGTCAAAAAATAAAATAATTTAACTTTAGGATCCGACCCGGCCCGCGCCCCAGTTCCAAGTCCAAGTCTTTAATTATATAATATAATAATATATAAATATATAGTGTACTTAATTGCACGCACTTAAAAATATGTGTCCTAACAAAGACATAAATGGGACAAGTACTTAAAAGGCTCCAAAGAGACCTTCTCTCTTCCGATGTGGGAACAATCCCACTTCCCAACTTGTGAATAACAAACTAACTTACAGAAGAAAGGACTGAGATCTGGATACAACTTCCGTATTACAACCAGGGGCGGATTTAGGGGGCGCAAGGGTGTTCAGCCGAACCCTCTTCGCCGAAAATTACATTGTTCATATAGGCAAAATCTAATTTTTACCTCTATATATTATGTTTTGAATCCCCTTTACACAGCCCAAAAGCATGGCTTAGTGGTCAAGGGGGTTCAAAACTATTGTGAGGTCATTGGCTCAATTTTCACTACCTACATTCTCTTTAAATTTTTTAACTTATTCCTTTTTTGAACCCAACTGCCTTTATGAAATGACGGATTTGGTGTGGTGGCATCGTTACCTTGCTTTTTCTCTCATCTTGCCCTTCCTTATTATCAAATAATCATATTTTATCATTTATTTTACTTTTTATATTATATTTCAACCTCGTATTCTATTTTTTCTTAATAATATTGCAAGTCTATTATTCATATTGTTGGTGCATGACATCATAAAACAACAACAAATGATATAATTCTATCCAAACGTTGTATTTACTAAATAATACAATATAATATGTTATATTATGAAACGTCATGTAACAGTCATTCAAACAAGCTATTAGTTTATATCAGATTATATCCTTTTCCCAAATAAGGATCGTTTAGATTATTGTAATCTGATTAGTTAAAATGTCATTTTCTTAAAGTCACAATAACTTGATAGGTGGGAGTAGATCAAATTGAGCAACAAAAAAGAAACTACTCTCCATGTTCGATGTCACCAAACAACAGGGTTGAATTTTAATTTACCAATAAGAAACATATTTAAACACTCAATCTTCACGCGCAAACACGTAGATCATTAGCAGGAATATTCAACTACAAATTATCAAATCCTCAAATTCCAGTAAGAACTAGAATTTGTTTTGATAGTTGAAATTTCCTTTTCCCTCAGCCGTCAGATCTGACTGGTTTGATCATCCGCAAATTATTTACATTTTTCATAACACAAATGTAGTGTAGTGAAAAGAACTAGAATTAGCCTCTTATACTTAAAGAGGCTAATTAAGAAAATACATATGAAGTATGAAGACGGAAATAGTCACGTGGAGCTACTTAATAGGGTGAGCTGCTTTTTTTAAACGGAGCTCTACCCTCACACTCATAAAATTTTTACTCGTGTTTATACCAAACCACATTAGCTTACTACGATTAAGAGAAAGATTGAGGCAATACAATATATACTTCCTCTGTCTCATATTATGTGTCGTGTTTTTCTTTTACACGCTCCTTAAGAAATATTAATTAGGAAAGGTATTGGACTACTCTAACCTTATTTATGACTTAAGATATAATCTCTCTTCATCGAGTATTTATTCTATTTATGTGTTATCTCTATCTTCAAGAATAATTATTACTAAGGTAAAAAAGAAAAAACAACAATCAATTTTGTCTTGAACTTCTAAACTGACAAATAATTTGAGATAACTATTTTTAGTAACCACGACTGTTAATATGAGATGGAGGGAGTATTAAATGACCATGGTGAGTGACTAAAATGCATAAAAAGGACAAGTTTCAATGTGTTAATCGGTTCGGTGTAAACACTGAGTATAAGTGAATAGAAACTAGGACGACTATAAATGTTAAACCTTTTGGACTTGGAAAAAGTATAACGGCCTATAACAAATAGTGGTACAAGAAAAAGCCTTCATCTACCTTCCTCATTACTTTTCTTTTAGTATACATGCACAAGTTTGTTCTGCTTCTACCAGCCATTGGATGGTAGAGAGGGAAAAGTAAAGAGAAAGAAAGGGTCAAATTTTCATCAAGAAAGTGAAAAATGGAGAGGAGGGGCTTGTATGTCTTGATTGTGGCAATCATAATTATTGTGAGTGGAGCTGAAGGGCAACTAGTAGAGAACTTCTATGGTTTTACTTGTCCAAATGTGGAATTCATAGTTCAGCAGGCTGTGTCTACAAAGTTCAGCCAGACTTTTGTCACTATTCCAGCAACTCTGCGTCTCTTTTTCCATGATTGTTTTGTTGAGGTAACAGCCTAATCTTCTTCTACAATTTGATTCTCTGTAATAGGATATGATGATGAGAAAACTATCTCAGTATGTTAACAGATTTGGGATGTCCAGTACTAGAGTTTCAAGTGATCAATATTTCCAAGATTTATATTCTTTGCATATTTGCTCAGGGATGTGATGCCTCTGTTCTCATAGCTTCACCAAATGGAGACGCGGAAAAAGATTCTTCAGATAATATTTCCCTTGCAGGAGATGGCTTTGACACTGTAATAAAGGCAAAAGAAGCAGTAGAGGCTCAGTGCCCTGGAGTAGTATCATGTGCAGATATTTTAGCCATCGCCACCAGAGATGTTGTAATGCTGGTAATAGAAGACACAGAAACCATTCTCTTTTCATTTACCTTAAAATTTAAACTGTCACTTGACTTGTTGATTTCCTCTGGTGAAAACATTCAGGCAGGAGGCCCTGCATACAATGTAGAATTGGGACGTCGCGATGGGCTCATCTCCAAGGCTTCTCGGGTTGCTGGAAAATTGCCAGAACCTCACTTCAATCTCAATCAACTTACAACTATGTTTGCCAACCACAATCTCAGCCAGTTTGACATGATAGCTCTTTCTGGTGCTCATACACTTGGCTTCTCTCACTGTGACCGTTTTGCAAACCGTCTCTACTCATTTACCTCATCCAACACCGTTGACCCTTCTTTGGATCCCGAATATGCTAAACAACTGATGCAAATGTGCCCTCAAAAAGTAGATCCTTCCATTGCTATAAACATGGATCCTGTGACTCCGCGAACATTTGACAATGAGTATTACAAGAATCTGGTTGGAGGAAAGGGTTTGTTCACCTCAGATCAGGTGCTCTTCACTGATGAAGCGTCTCAACGCACTGTTAATGATTTTGCCAATAGTGCTTTCGAATTTAATGGAGCTTTTGTCTCTGCAATGAGAAAACTAGGAAGAGTTGGTGTCAAAACCGGTAATCAAGGTGAAATAAGACTGGACTGCACCAGGTTCAACTCATGAGGCCCAAGTTCTGCCTTCAACGAAAGGAAAACTGCTACTTTGTAAATCCATGTTAGAAGTCCGAAAAGTTAAATAATTTGTTTTTGGCTATATTTTTTATGTAACCGGCTAAATAAATCACGTGTTTTGAGTTCTGCAATAATTCTTATACTAGACATATGAGCTGAGTGGAACCATATGAACAGTATAATTAGTGAGTTGAGACTTGAGACGAGCAACAAGTTTTAACATAAAGATACCCTAATCCAATCTGTGTTACTGAGTTTAATCTTGACTTGCACCTGGTGCAGTAATTTGCATCATCCACAAGCATGAACACAATCAATTCTATGCAGATTAATCTGCTTGTATCTCATGGTACTGGTAGTTAGCTAAACACCTTATACCATCAGCTATCACGATTCACAACTTTCTTCAGAACATAGCAAGCGATCAATGTCAATGGACTACAACCAGTGCGTTGTGCAGTGTAAGGCTTTTCACAGTAAAAGAACTTGGTGCAAGGATAATTTAAAGAAATAAAGTTTAAAAAATGGAAGATCTCATTCAATAAATGATGGTTGACAACCAGAATATAACAATTTCAAGTTTCAAAGACAAAGCAAAATATACACCAATCAAGAATTGCAATCAAACATTTATATCACATTACGAGGAACAGCTTCTAACACCAAAAAAATCAGTTGAGCCATCTCCATTGTTGCTTGCTCTCATCCAGGAGGATGTTTTCTGGTAATGGCTAACAACGTCACCTCAGTGAAATGCTTGGATCCATAAGCTGGTTGAGAGTATCTGTGCAAACCACTCAAACTTCTATCCAAGCTTCACTTGAGTGATGGATTATGTACGAGATTTTCCATAAAGCTGATTGTATACAGCCTTTGTTCGATAAACTAGAATCATGCTTAGACAAGCAGCAATAATGCAGAGTCCACATAGTATTAAGGAAGTCAAGAAGAAGCATATGGCACCTTCACACTTTAGAGGTTCCTCCACAGCTAGAAAACTTGACAAAATAGATGCCCCATTCCATTGGCTGGGATGACGCTCTTGAGCTTGCTTTGCAGCTTCACTGTCATATATGCTACTAGCAATAATGCCTGAGAATACTAATGACCCAGCTGGGTTCGCAACAGTGAGGAAGTTGTACAAAGCTCCAAAGTTCTTTAAGCCAAACAATTCAGAAGCAGCAGCTGGCACAATAGCCCAATGAGCCCCATAACCGAGCCCGACCAGAAGAGTACCAATGTACATAGCCCCTGGCCAACCCATAGCAAAGAAGAAATGCCCAAATGCCATTATAACTTGGGCAACAGCCATGGCTGCATGTCTTGGGTAGGCGTAATCCCTGTTTTGTTAATAGGACAAGGTTGTATGAGAAAAATATTCATTGAAATGAAGAACATTGTAAAGTTCAGTCAATATCGTCAATATGTAAGAAGCAAATGTCATGTACCTCACAATTATTTCAGAAAAGTATCCACCCCCAATACGACCGAGGAAGTTCCATATGCTGATCATGGAAACAAATACATGTGTGTTATCATATCCTAAAGATTGGCTCATCTGACCCAAGTTATCAATCACAGTCAAACCAGATCCAGATCCTAAAAGTAGTGAGAAAAATATAATCCAAAGGTCTGCCTTTATCAAAGCCTGCATTAAGGTAAAGTCCTCCCCTCTATGGGGGCCCCGCCTTCTTTTGATCCTCACTGCTCCTTCTGCGGCTGCTTGAGCTAGTTTTGTTTGCAGTTGGGCAATTCTTTTTTGCCTTTCTAATGCTGGAAGCAAGTCTACGTCCTTAGGCTTCTCATCTTCAACCTCACTAAATATAATTTCCTGATCATCATTATGTTTAGATACACCAGGATCTTGTTTTTGTGACTCAGATAGAAGAGCCTCTTCTGATGGTCCTCTTGTCGCTTGAGAGAAGCTCAAGGAGATGGGAATCACCACCGGGATTACCAATAGAACGAATAAAATAGCTGTGAAGATTGTAGTGACGGTGTGACTCACGTCAACAAGGTCTTGAACAAGCATGACACCCATCAGGTAAGAAGCCAAAATAATGCAAATGCTGTAAATTAATGAAAAGCTGAATCCATCAGAAGGTCTGACTTGTCTGTGGCCACCAACAGGCCTGATTAAAAACATGAGAGCAATAACCACCATTGAAGGTCCAACGGCAACCATAAATATAAGTGAAGCATGATCTGGGGAATGGATCAGCGCATATATCTGGGTCATAATTGCACCACCCAAGCCAGCGAACCCCTTAAGTATTCCCACAACAGGACCGCGATTTTTAGGGAAATTTTGCACACATGAGACAAGTGCGGCTGTATTAAAGTAGGTTTCGCCATTTGTACCTATAAATATAAGAATGCACATCTGCAGAGAAATAGCTGAAATAAGTCAATTATCAGACAAAACTAGAAGTACATGCCAAGGTAGTGATCTAAAAGAAACACATAGAAGTTATGCAAATATGCCATGGATTTGGCCCAAATTGTTTATAGCAGTCAGTAAATAAACGATTTGATCCATCAAACAAAATAGTAGTGAATAGCATCTTCGGGTGAGTGACCAGACATATTTCGAGAAAGGCATTCAGCTACACAATAGAAAACAAGCACTTTTTTTTTTTTTTTTTTTTTTTTTTTTTGGATAAGGAGAAAACAAGCAGTTCTTGCCCATGCATACTAGGAAAATGGTAGACATCGTTCAGTTTTGTTCTCCTTCATTCATTCAAAGACATGCAATCTTCGTCTTCACTAATTACACTCCGAGAGGAAATGATAGATGATGGAGTTTCATGCTGACAAAATGGTGAAGAGAAGGCAAGAGCTGATAATTATTTGGTTCACAAGTAAAACCCATTGCTCTTCAGCCTTAATCCAGACTTGTAACTTTAATTATATTTAAAATTCTTCAGAAATAGAAATGCCAGACAAGAACAATATCAGATTGATGAAACTCATGTAGATAGAGCAGCAGGTTCTTCTTGCCTACCTGAGTTCAAGGCCTTAAATTTCAGAAAAAGCAAATCAAATACCCTAATAGTAAGTTGATGACTGTAACTAGTGCATAGATCAAATTGCATAACTCAGGAGCACCGAGACCAAATTTGAACTGAAAGTTTGATACTCAAGAAGCAAAATTGCAATTCAGAAGACAGAAATGAGACATCAATAGACTTATAAACGCCAGATATTAGCAACAGTAACCTCATAACTCAATTTGAGCATCGCATCCTAAATAGCAGTGGTAGAGCCAGGAATTTATATAAGGAGATTCCAAAGATATTAGAATGTCATAGTTGAGACTTGAACTTATGACTCAAAGCAACTTTTGGACCCCCTTTACCACTACACTAGAATTTTCTCCTATGTTAAAGGGGATTCAAGGGTTTATATATAACCAAACACTATAACCTTTTGATGAAGGAGATTCGATTAAACCCTGTTCTCCCTTACTAGCTCTGCCCCTGCTAATTAGGTGAGAATTGACTAATACAAGGTGATCCAATATCAAATCAAAGGGTTTTACAATATCAAAGGGATATACTAAAGGGACAGTGAAAGACCCTTTTCAATGAACACAAGTACTATAAATTAAAAGTAATTTTTGAAAGTTCTTAAAATTCAGCTATAAACAAATAGGTTTAAGAGATGATGAAAAGAGATAGGTACTCACAACCCATAAAGGAAGAGTTGGAGATCGGCCGGTGACGATGAGCCAAACCCAGCCATACCCAATAAAATTCTGAATAGCACCCACAAGAAGAGCTGCCCATAACGGCAAGATTTCAGATAAAGTTCCAGCCAAAAATCCAACACTATCTCCCAAATCCTTAGCCACACCCAGACGTGAAAGTTGCCTCTGATTATAATTAAGAGAGCTTTTAATGATCGGAGAAATGCTGCCGAATAAATATCCAATACCAGCAAAACTCTGAATCCACATTGCTGCAACGAATACGAGCCATCTATTGTTGAAGAATAAACAGAGTTTCTCTTTCAAACGAATCATTTGAAACAATTAAGAGTCTTTCAGATTATCTCTAGAATCTCTCTTGGGGAAAGTCAAAGGACCTGGCTATGTTTGTTTCACCTTTTTTTTCTGTAATAATGAAGAACAAGCACGAAGGTCGGAGTATAAAATAAGATTTATATTTTGGGTCCAATGATGTTTTTGTATTGGATGCATAATGCATTTCGGTGATATAAATAAACCAATAAAAAATAAAAGGCCAACTTGAGCAAAGAAAAATTGTCGCCCATTAAAATAAATAAGCTAAAAAAACATGGCATGGATTCACGGAAGATAACATCGAAACGTCACTCATTTCTTGTGATGATCCATGACCTTTCAAAGATAACAGTAAAATGTTTCATTTTCAGTATAATAGTATTTGTTAGAGAAGAAACAAAATGGAGAGCACTATTGCATTCCCAGGACTGGTAGTGACGGCGGCACGGCACTGTGGATTACGTCAACTTCATGCTGAGTTGTTGTATCGGGAGATTTGCAAATTTTGGGTAACTACTTATAAATTAAATAATTTTATTTTAATAATTACAATTAAAGTGAAAATATAAATCATTAAATCATGTTTATTTGATAACATAATCAATATTCTCAATGCCCTTCAACTCGCACATTGCTTGTTACCACATCGTCAAATTGGACATAATCTTTAATTTTTATCGTACTATACTAGTATATGCATATAAAATATGTTGGGGTTATGACTTACGAAAAGAACCTTTTTTGTTTGCTGGTAGGGGTGTTCATAAAAATCCGAAAAATCGAATCAAACCGAAAACCAAACCAAACCGACCAAAAAAACCAATACTTTTTGATTTGGTTTTGGTTTTGGTTTTGAATTTTAAAAACCGATCAAATTTGGTTTGGTTTTGGTTTTAGTCAGAAAAAAATCGAAACAAAACCGAACCAAACCGACTATATGAGTAGCTATTTAAAATTTATTATTATATATATATATATATATATATATATATATATATATATATATATATAAAGTTTAAAAAATTTAATGGTAAATGTTAATAGTTTGCACTTTTAGTAAAGTTCTTTACCTTTACATTCTAGTTTGACTGGTAGTTTTCTTTTGTTAAGTGTAAGAATCGATTTCGTGTTAAAAATAATATATTTTTAATTGAGTCCTTAAATTATTCATCACTATTTGATTTAATTATCATCAATATATCTTGGTAAATAATAGATTTCTCAAAGGCCAATTGATTTGATAGTGTTACGTTGAAAATGTGATCTCTGGAATATGTGTTTGGTAATGTATGTCGTATATTTAAGAAAAAACCGACAAATAACCGAAAAATCGACAAAACCGGACATAAACCGAATCGAGAAAAAACCGACTTAATTGGTTTGGTATGGTTTTAATATTGGAAAAACCTACTTACTTGATTTGGTTTCTTTTTAGGGAAAAACCGATCCAAACCGAACCATGAACACCCCTATTTGCTGGATATCTTATTCGTACATAGCTCCTTTTTGTTTTTCGGGCCTTTAAAAAGTTATAGACATAGTTCGAAAATGTCAAATATTTAATGATTACAAATGTGTGTATGAAAAATATGTATCTTATATTCATTGATTTGTTGCAACTATGAGAATTAATTTTATATTGTGCATATTAAAAAGCTATTTTCTTAAATGAATAATGGGATACATATTTTTGCTTTAAGCTCTAAACCCACTAGTATTAGGCAGGGGTGTCAATGGTTCGGTTCGGCCGGTTATTTTATAAAATTTGTACCATACCAATTTTTCGGTTATTCTTTTATGTATAACAAAAATTAGACTTTTAAAAACCGTACCAATCATGTCGGTTTTTCTTCGGTATCGGCACGGTTCAATTAAATTTCGGTGTTTTTTTAAATGTCACGTAAAAGTAACTAGTAGAAGCAGAATGCAACAACATACGCACTTTTATAAAACTTAGCAAAACTCTCTAGATTTTTACTGATTAAAGGGTGATGAATTAAGAAAGCATAAAAGATGACCAGAGTATAGATCCATCAACTATTCTACAATAATGTAAAAGAAACGAAGCAAATACAAAAAAATATAAATCACACTAGTGGAATGATTTTAAGTAAGTTGAGACTCAAGAATAAAGTCTATAGAAGATTAAATATTCGAAAATATAAATTTAAATCATACGAAAGAAAAAATATTCAATACATTGTAGTTTACTACTCATAATCGCTAGAATACCTTGTGTCTTGCTAGTGAATATGCTGAAAATAATTTAGTTTCAATAGTAGTATAATATGTTTGAGAATTAGGATTTTGAGTTTAATTACTTGTTGACTTGTAACCGTTTTCATAATTTCAAGGCCCAATTTTTTTTTTAATGTTTTATTATTTTTAAACTTAATATATATATATATATATATATATATATATATTTATTCGGTACGGTTCGGTNGGTGCGGTCCGGTATTTTTTCGGTTTATTTTCATAAAATAAAAAACCTAACCTAAATATCGGTACGGTTATAGATTTATATAAAAACGAAGGTTTTATTAAAAGAAACCTGATGTTGGGCATATTTCTATATGTTTTGATGTTACTTTACCCATATTTTAACCGCTTTTTGATGCTATTTGATCTTTAAAATGCCCAACATGGTTTAATTATTGGTTTTATGACTAATGGAGTTGTGTGTGATGATTTAGGGTGTTTGGAGTGCAAAAATATGAAGAAAAGATGCTCTAGCTAGAGGAGGAGGGGTTGGATGCGTCGCATCTGTTAGTTTATATGAGTCCACCAAACTATAGAGTACCTGGTCCTCTATGATTTTCCACTAAGAATACTAGGAAGCAGTAAGTAAAAGAGACACATGATTTTACGTGGAAAAATCCCACTCAAGGGGACAAAAATCACGACCTACACTTGTAGGCTTTCAACTTCACTAACTTATAATCACACTATTACAAACCACTTTGTAATGACTCTATTACAAAGACTGTAACTCAACTAACTCGCAATATACTTACCACAAGCCACTTTGTCACTCACTAGTTACAAAGACTTTAACTTATGACTAACTCTAGTCACAACACAAACTTAGAAGGTTTGTGATTTTGGGTTTCCTAAAACACAGCTTCTAAGAAAGCAAGATAGGAGTTACAATGAAGAGCAAATAACAAGATTACAACTCAACTACGGATGCACATAGACTCATTGTGAAACTGATCCTTTAGTGGAGTTGTCTTCTTGTTCTTGACACACTTTTGACTTCAATGTTGGATTGACTCTTTAATGCTTGAGAGAATATCACTAAATGCTCAAGTGAATATCTTGTGCCTTGCACCATGTTATTATACTACCAAAGACATCACAAGGATGATGTCAATTCTTAGTACACGTCTCTTTAATGGGAAGTGACTGCTACACTGTCGCGTGAACAGTTGCAGACAGTCACTTTCTGCAATTACGTTCCAGTTGTATAGTTGACTTGTACTTCTGTCAGAGAACACCAAGGGATCAGGTCCCTGTCGTGTTCCTCTTTGTAGTAGTTCATTAGCTGGAGTTCAGGCTGAACTTCGCAATGTGTACCAAGTGAGTCAGTTTCCCTATCTGGTTCTTAACAGTAAGATTGTTAGATCATCAAAACACAAGAAACATAATGCAAAGACATTGAAAACCCATCAATTTTCCCCTTTTTGATGATGACAAACTTAGGCATTGATAGTATCTATTTAGAGCAGAAATAACCAGATGAGGCACCAGGAACTACCCAAGGTTCCTCCTTAATCAGATCCCCCGTTTCAATCAATTGTTCACCAAGTTGCCCCTGATCTTTTGCTTTTGATTCCCCCTTAATTAGATCCCACGTTTCAATCATTTAGTACACTTTTGATTCCCCCTTAAATAGATCCCCCGTTTCAATCATCTGGTACATACTTATTCTTCCCCCTTTTGGCATCATTAAAAATACACAAGCAAGCAAACAGCATAAAGAAGTCCAACACAACCAACTCATGCCACATATGTGCACACAATATGACAGAAAAGAGAAGCCAAAGGAAAACGACATTGTACAAGCAGAAAGAGAAGCTGTTTCTTTGATATGAACAATGGAGTGAGCAAAACATGAGCAGTAATGGTGAAATCCAGCATGCCATCAGCAAAAGGATAAACAAAAATAGAAACAGCAGCCACAAAACATCATAACAGAAGATAACTGGTCACTAGGAGGTATCTAAGGGGCACTAGAAGAGGAAAACTAGGAGAGGGAAGCGGCAAGTGTCTTGAGAACCAGGTCCAGTCGGGCATTTGCAGATAGTTGCTCTTCAAGCAGTTTTGCGCGAAGCTTATCATTTTCCTTTGTCAAGCGGTCAACTTCTTCATTTGTGGAATTAATGAAACCAGGTCCTTTAACAGCTTGACTGAGCTGAGTTTCTAGTATGGCGTTCTGAGCCCTCAATCTTCTAATCTCTTCAAAAGCAGCATTTTGAGCATTGATCAGTTGAGAAATAGTCGAAATGTTTCCACCAACCTTTTCTACGCACTCACATTCTTCCAGAGTAGTTTTAGAGAATGTTTGCTTGCGTGTGCCCGCTCTGGGATTACCCAAGGGAACCTTGTAAAACTTAAACACTTGAGTGAGGAGGAATCCATATGGAAGCCCATGATTCCTACCTTTAAAGTTTGCCACCTTTTGCATATGATCTATCATGATTGCTGGTAGATTGATCGGGTAAAACTCATCAAGAGCTTCCATTAGAACCAGATCAGACTTTGTAGCAATAGACCGCCTCTCAGAGCGAGGTAAAAACACCTTATTAACCAGCTCAAAGAGAAGCTGATACTCAGGAAGTAGCACTTTCTTATGTACCTATTCCCCCTGCTGAATAGCTTGCTCTTTCATGATAGCTCTCCTAAAATTAGCACCACATACACCTTTGACTGAGGACATTCCTTCACATGGAATTTGGAGAACCTTCCCCAATGCCGAAGCATCAAGTACAATGTCTACTCCATTTACTAGCACACATATGTGATCCCCCTCAACAGTAAAGAGAGATGCGTAGAAATTTTGTACCGCATCTTCGTACACTAGAGGCATGTTCTCCTGAAATAAGTTCTCCCATTGCTAAAATTCCACTATCTCCAGAATTTTCCTCATACCTACCATCTCTAAGATTGCCGGATCAAACATACGACCCCACAAGACTTTCTGAGTTCTCAATCTCTCCTGCCAAAGACCACTGTCACTAGGTATGGTCTTCAGAGAACCAGGTTCCCCTACAGTTTCCCGTTTTCGTTTTCTAGATCCTTCAACAGATTTTCCTTTCCAACTTACAAACCCCACAGTATCTCCTTCAGACATAGCTTGCTCAGCTACACTCTTCTTAGACTTACTACTACCCTTCACGGATGTTTCACTTTGTTTTTCAATAGCTTCATCGGAAGCTCCATCCACAGACTTCTGGATTTTTAGAGATCGTTTCTAGAGCATCTTTGTCAACCTCATCCACTGGAATACTTTTGTTAGTCACAAATTCCCCTTGTTTCATCAGCCTCTTCTCTTTTTTTTGACACTCCTCTTACCTTTCTGCAAGGTAGACTCGAAAGCCTCTTTCTGCTGCAACCTGGAAGTGGGTGACTTGGAAGAGAATTCTAAGGGTTTAGGATAAATAAGAGGTTCCTGAGTCGATTTATCTCGAAGAGAATCAGGTCCTCCAACAGGTTTTTCTGTGACTGTTTCATGGACTAGAGACTTGAAGAGTACCATGGTTCTTTCATCGCCTAGGAATGGAGTTTCTTCCCAATGATACTCAGACAAAAGATAGGCTCCTTCATTCAACTGACTCTCAGCAGCAATAGCCATGATATTGTGCGCTGCTTCCTTTTCTGGTGACTCTGTGAGAGCCACTGAGTCCAAAATGGAGGAGTTCAAATACTGATCAGGACCATCCTCAGAGACTTCTGAACTTGATAGGTAACACTTCCTGAGTGTTCTTTGGTGAGATCAGAGGAATGAGGATACATGGGGTTTTCAACACAGGAAGACAGAGTTTGACAGAAAAGAAAAAACAATAGGAAGTAAGGAGGGTGTTGATACCCAGTTTTTCCTTACATATTTTTAGATACTCAAAATATTCTCAAATAGCATGTACATGCATATATAAGCATGCCCAAGGGTTTTGGTATTTTTCCCTTATTTTTTTAAAGATTTTAAAATTAATTTATTGTCTATTTTAATAGTACAACATTCAATAATTATTCCCAGACTAGCATTTTTGGTGAATAATTTATTTTCATTCTCATATTTACACCAAGATATAATTAAGGTAATTTTTTGCATATTTTTACACATTTGTTTGGTATTTTTTAAGCCAAATTGCATGTAATTGCAATTGTAGCCTATTTTAAAATTAACAACATTTTACAATTATAAAATCATTTTTAGTATTTTTGGATTAATATTTATACGTTATTAATTAACTTCAGTACCTTTAATTTGTTTTAAAATCTTTTTAACCATTTTATAAAATAATAAAAAGGGAAAATTGGCTATTTAATAAACAGCCCTTTATTATTTAAATTTTAGCCAATTTGGCCACACCTCTATCAGATTTAATTGACCCAATACCCAATTAAACTCACCCCAACCCAATCCCTAATATAACCCGGCCCAACCCCGATTTAATCTGAGCCGTTGATCAAGTAAGATCAACGACCCAGATCTATTTTCCTTAATTAAATCAAACTACTCCCCCTCGACCCCCCAGTCTTCGAGACACTCTTTCTCTCTACTTCGTCTCTTCCTCTCCCCCTTCTCTCTAGAACTTTCTGGTTCTTCTTCTCCGATGACCTCCACCATCTCTCCGGCCACCTCCAGCCTCACCTCTTTCGACCACCAGCCTCCATGAAACCCTATCTCGCCGATTCCCTCTATCCTTGAGACCCCAGAAGCCTCCGCCATACAAGTCAGTCATTGAAGCTTCGCCTGGTTTGTTTCCGGCCTTTCTCCGGCGAGTTTTGACTCGATGGTGTTCTAATCACCATGGTTCCTGAGTTTTACGGCCAGTTTGCCTCTACTTCCTCTGTTTTCTTAGGAAACCCTAACCTCGACCCAAGTCTCTTAAAAACCCATCTGTATTTTAACGATTTGTGACCCATTCCTTCATGTTTTAAACCTTTCTTTACTCGATCTTTACAAATAATCAAGTTTTAAGCATCTTTGTCTCCTATTTGAAACTAGGGTTTCTTGACCCTGTTTTCAGAAAGGTTTCCTATAATTTTTAACATCTCTACTGTGTTTAAGCTATTATCTCCTAATTTTATGTTATTTTAACGAGTATTGATGAAACCCTAGGTATTTTGGGTTGTTTCTTTGCTACTTGACTATGCATCTATGTGTTCTCTGCAACTCCTGCGTTGATTCATTGTTCCGACCTTTAATTCCTGATGTTCTATGAGTACTTCTCCCTGTTAATCGCATGACTGCTATTTAAATGCTTGATGATTCCTATGGTTTGTTACTTGTTACTTATATTAATCCATTTGTGTATTAACTATGGTACTTGCCTTAGAACTCTTTACTAATTTTGTGTATTTTCCTTTAACTATAATGCTTGCCTTAGAACTCTTTACTGATTCTGTGTATTTTCCTTTAACTGTGCTACTTGCCTTAGAACTCTTTACTGATTTTGTGTATTTTCCTTTAACTGCCTTAACACTCTTACTGATTTTCTTTAGAATAATACTCTGCCTTATTTTATATGCAAGCATGTCGCCAATTGATTCTTATTTTCCTTAATTCATATGTTCTGTACCTGGTCCTAATCACATGCCTTATTCTTTACTACTCTCTGTATGATTGAAATTAGTCTTTCAATTAGTTCTCTTTCCTTATTTGTCACTATGGTAGCCGTTTGAACTAGGACTCCCCAATTGAAGGGGAGTACTTACATTGATTGGGATTCTAATTGTATTTACTTCTATAATTATACTACACTTTACTTCTTACCTTATTTTTTCTACTCGTTTCCAGAACTATAAATACTCTACTCTTTCATTAGCAAAACAGAGACACACATCACTGAATACTCTCAATTCTACATTCTCTTGTGCTCTTTCTCTCTTGCTCTTTTGCTCTATTGTTGTTCTCTGCTCTTGCCTATTATTAGCCGGCTGTAAGGCAAGGCTAATATTGCGTTATCACTTTGTCTTTGCATCCTGCTCTTGCTCTCTTACTGGTATGTCCTAATTAATCTTCAAGTCTCCAATCAATGTGTTTATTCTTGTTTCAGTTCATTATCTTCTTGATTTTCTTCTATTTACGCTTCTACTGCTCAACATGCTATTGATTCTTTTGTTTTAGTATTTTACCATGTCTTCTGATTTATATTCAAAGCCTGTAATATGACATTGTATGCCTGTATCCTATTGATGTACATTATGCCTAAACTTTACCACTTCCTAATTCCTCTAATCCCTGGCACTTTATATTTCCTGCTTGATTTACATGCTTCTAACTGCTGTTTATCTTAACTGTTATAATTGTCCCCCCTGTTACTGTCTAAGTATTATGTTTAAGTTTGACCATTTCTTGGTCCCCTGAAGCTTCTGATTCTGTGTAGTCATGCTTCAGTAAATCTCTGTATCTCCTCTAGCATTATGTGATCTATCTGTTCCCTTTCCTTATGATCCTTGTATGCAATCCTATACTGTTGAACTACTGCTTTTTTTTAAAACAAATCCCTTGTATTTTGAAAACTCTTTTAAACTACTTCTTCCTGCACTATACATTACTCTTAGAGAATAGGTTCTGCCCTGCTTCGTGTGAGCATTGCTTTGGGTACCTCTGAGTACTCACTGAACTTTGACACACAAGGCTGGTAATCCCACACTGCACCTGTCCTGCATTCTTCTAAGTGTTTAGGTGCTGGTATTGGCCAAGGACCTAATGGGGCCCTAGGGAGCTTTGCCACACCTAGACCATGGCAAAGGCTGTGAAACTCGAAGGAAGTGAGGTTGGAAGACTGGGCCTGATTGAAGGCTCCCTATAGAATAACTTCTTATTTTTTATTTATTACTATAATTCATGTACTATTGGTTTGTAATAATTTATAAATGAACGATGGGGGCTGAATAGTGAACATAGGGGAGGGGAATGCATGTTTATTTTAAGTAATGGGTAGAAAACTTGTTTATAGGTTTTATTTACCTATTTGCGCAATAGATAACCTGCTTAAGGCATGCATTTTCATGTGTTAGAAATCATGTTTTAGGTCATGCACTCTCAGTATGTTATTGTACTCACTTCGTAATTTTAATCAATTAACAACAAGCCAAATAAACTGTCATTACTGCATCGGCATGTTAGAAATCATGTTTTAGGTACTCCTATGTGCATTAGATATCCTGCCCTTAGGACTTCTTATTCGTTCGAATTACAGTGTTTGATTAACATGTTAGTCTAATTAACTTTGCTAAAATATGGCTAAGTGTTTGAAACGTTTCTGCAAATACATTATCATGCGTACCTTAGAAAAATCAGAATCAAATATGCATGTCCATTCCTTAAAATAATCAAACAATGTATACGACGCCTAGGCAAACTTTAGGCCCAATAAGAATTGATTAATCGTGTTTAGGACCAACCAACTTCTTTTAATTTCGAACTCTGCCGCTCCCATTCTTGCTTTGATTCTCTGAAGTTCACTCTATTTTTTTTAAAAAACTCTGCTCCATCTGGAAACGATTTTGAAATGGTGCACCTATTTACTCTTACTGAGTTTCTGATTTTTATGTTCTCAAATCACTGGGTTACCAACCTCTGCCCAGAATCGTGCTATTTTACTTGTCCTGTACCTCATTCAATTACTGTTGCTACCTCATTTTTTAAACCATGCTTTAACTGCTGTTACCTATTCCTTTGTAAAAAACTCCTATCTTTGAGACCTTGAATGTGTTTAAGACGTGCTAATTATGCGTTCATTTGAGGAGGGATCTGTGAGCCTTTATTTGATTTTGTATGTTCCCTTATGTGCTGTCCTATTTGTTATGTTTGTTGCTTAGCATTTTGCCTTTAAACTTAAGGGTTTAGCCTAGTCCCAACCACATAGGAATAGTGGTCCTAAATACCCTCCAGGACTTATAGAACGGGATGGTAATAGCACGCGGTAAGTATTCGTGACCAACACACACATTTAGTAACCTTTACGGGGTGGGAAGGGTAGAATATGGAGATGATGACCGATGCGCTAATATCTCATGTAGCCCCTTTTCTAAGGAGCAATTACTGAGTATTGCATTAATGATCCATATTAATCATGAACCTAGGACCCCTCTCCCTTTGTTTGTTTTCGTCTCTTCTTGTAAAACCATTCAAACCTTTTCGTAAATCTCTATCTTCCCTACTTACCTTCAAAGTCTTTTTAGCTTATTTGCAATGTTGTATATTTGAATCTTTGATTGTTTATTTGATTACATGAAGTCACAATATAGCATGGCCGGGAACCACACTAGTGGATCTTGAGGGGTGCCTAACACCTTCCCCTCGAGATAATTTCTAGCCCTTACCCAAACTCTGGTTTTCCAACTCAAAAACCCTTAGTGTCCTAATGCACTTAATCATTAGGTGGCGACTCTTCAATTCCAAAAAAAACCCAAATCCCAAAAGGGAATAGAGTTGTCCTCCCAAATGTCGTAAACCCGATTTCGCGAGAAAAAGGGGGCGTCGACAGCATGGCGACTCTGCTGGGGATTATTCTTCAGGCTTTTACCATTTCATGCTATTTGTGACTTTATTACTTCTCTATTGCTTTCATTTAATGTCTTTATTTCTCTTCTACTGCGAAACTGACTTGGCTCTTTGTTTTCTTTTCTTTAATGCCTTTACTGCTTTCCTTCAATACTGTTGTAATTATGAGCAATCGTTGTAATCATTATTTTATGAATGTGCAAATATGTGACAATTTGTTTCATTCTTGTAACTGCATCTTCAACATCATATTCCACTCGTGCCAAACAAAATCCCATAGCAACGCTTATAATGAGTGGTTGCGCCCTTCCGATATTATTACCCCCTAAATTTGGTAAAGGCGTATTTGCGGTAAAACCAGTCGATCAGCGGTGCAGTCGACGGTTCCACGCCTTTCCCTCTTAAGTTGTCCGCTCAAAGGTACCAGTCTAATACCCCTTAGAAACATTACACTGTTTTAACTGCGCATGCATCACTGTCAAACCTAGTCGAGTCAGTTATGCTGTCCACATAATGACTCTTTAAGATAGCCTTGTCCAAAGTCCACTGGGTTTCCTTGAAACCCAAACGGACCTTACCACGTTCTGTGCATTCATTTGGAGAACTAAATGCTTCTTATGCTAATTATTGATGTTAAATAGTCGAGTCCGGTGGGGGAAAAGGGCCTAACCTTTTGTTTTGCAGAAAATGAAGCATGAGTTCCCCGACTTCAGTATGGTTAGCACGCCCTCACTCTTGCTGACCTGGTGGAGGAATCTCCCATCAAGTGACCAAATCAATGAATGGAAAGAGAGGGTCACCAAGGCTAGCGAAAAGCTGGAATATCTGGAATACAGTCTGCTGGAATTGGAAGGAAAAGTGAGAAAAAGAGTCACCGACTGCCAGAACGCTGAGGGAAACGAAGGAGAACGCCTGGCAAAGGCATTTTTACTAGAGAATATGCGTGAACTGGAGGATTTGATCAGCGAGAGCATTCAACCTGGGGAAGGTCCTTCTGGGACCAAGTAGATAGGAGTTTTTTTTGCTTTACAAATGTAATAAGGCCTATGGCCACTAGTAGCACTTTTTTTTCCTGTTATTTAGTGTCGTTTTGGGATTCGTCTTATTTTTTATCAATAAAATGAGGTATTTAGCATTCTAAGTTCTCCAAATTTACTTGTCGCTAGGCCTACCTCGGGCACAACGAGGCACCCAAATTAGGACACGATTTATATTCTTGTGCTATGTGTTTAAATATCGCAACATTTTCTCCTCATAATCTTTACCAACTTGTTACCTTTTTGTTTTACTTTTTGTTTTATTCCCCTTCCCCAAAGGGTTAGTCCGTTGCACTCTGGCATCATCATACTCTACGGGATCCAAGGGCCCTTCACCTCCTCCTCCTCCAGGTCCCATCAGAAACAAGAACAAAGGGAAAATGGAAGACTTGGGTAACATCAGGAAGGAGAATTCGGTTGAAAGGGTAGAGACTTCCCAGGGTATTCAGGTTTCCAAGGAAAGTGCCTCCCAGCTTGAACAAAAGTTATTGAAATTTCAGGAAGAACTAGACCAAGTCCGGAATTTGGCCAGCTTGTCATTTTCCCTCACTGCCCCAGATGTCAACTTTCCCAACACTCAAAACCCCGCAACCCATAAAACATCCCGAAACCACAAAATCAACCCGCTCCCCATCACCACTGCAACACATGCCACACTTCAAGTAACATCCCATTACTCATCCCCGAACCACTAAACTCTACAAATGACCATTCTCACCCTCATCACAACAATCCCATTTATGTGGAAACTATGCTGTATCCCACGCAACCCATTTCAAGCACACCTGATTCGGATGACAAAGACTCTCTTATCAAGAACCTGGCCGCAGAGCTCAAGAAACTTACTAGCCGAGTCCAGGGTGTTGAAGGAAACAAAGGCATTGAGGGGCTGAATTATGAGGACCTTTGCATCCAGCCAGATGTTGAACTTCCGGAGGGGTACAAACCTCCCAAGTTCGAAATGTTTGATGGCACAAGAGATCCCAGAGTCCATTTGAGGACATACTGCGATAAGTTNAGAAGTGGCTATGAAATTAAAGCTCTAAGGTCTGATAGAGGAGGCGAATTCACTTCAAACGAATTTAATGACTTTTGTCAGTCTCATGGAATTTGTCTCCCTCTAACGGTACCTTATTCACCCCAACAAAATGGAGTTGCAGAGAGAAAGAATCGAACAATTCTTAATATGGCTCGATGTATGTTGAAAGCTAAAAGTATGCCCAAGGAATTTTGGGCCGAAGCTGTTTCTTGTGCAGTTTATTTGAACAACAGGTCTCCAACAAGAAATGTTAGAGATCAAACCCCTCAAGAAGCATGGAGTGGAAGAAAGCCAAGTGTCAAACATTTGAGAATCTTTGGGAGCATAGCCTATGCTCATGTGCCACATCAAGGGAGAGCAAAGCTTGACGATCGAAGTGTCAAGCATGTGTTTGTTGGCTATGATACGAGTTCGAAAGGCTACAAGTTATACAACCCAAGCAGCGGTAAGGTGGTGGTAAGTCGCGTTGTTGAATTAGATGAAGAATTGGCATGGGATTGGGAAGCTCAGGAAGAAACTTCATATGATTTTCTTCTATATTTTGGTGATGAAGAAGAACCAGAGACCGTGGAACCTGTGCAGGATACAACTCCACCTCCTTCTCCAACCAATGTTGCATCTCCCTCTTCTCAAGAAAGTTCAAATGAACAGCTGCAAAGGACAAAGAGCATTCAAGAGCTCTATGAGGACACAAAAGAGGTTACTAATTTTGATTTTTTATGTTGTCTCTTTGCTGACAGTGAACCAATGAACTTTGATGAAGCTATTACAAACAAAAGGTGGAGACAAGCCATGGAGGAGGAGATTGAGTCAATAGAGAAGAACAACACTTGGGAGTTAACAACTCTTCCCAAGGGTCATCGAGCAATTGGAGTGAAATGGGTATACAAAATAAAAAAGAATGCAGATGGAGATGTGGAGAAATACAAGGCACGACTTGTGGCTAAAGGATACAAGCAAAGGCAAGGCATTGACTATGAAGAAGTCTATGCACCTGTTGCCCGCATGGAGACGATTCGTTTGTTGATCTCTTTGGCGGCGCAAATGAAGTGGAAGATCCATCAACTAGATGTCAAGTCAGCCTTCTTGAATGGCTATCTTGAAGAAGAAGTCTATGTTGAACAGCCATTGGGCTTCGTGGTCAAAAACCATGAAGATAAAGTGTTGCGGTTGAAGAAAGTCTTATATGGATTAAAGCAAGCCCCACGAGCATGGAATAGTTGCATCGACAAATATTTTCAAGACAATGGGTTTACTCGTTGTCTCCATGAATATGCTCTTTACCTTAAAATTCATACTAATGGAGATATCTTACTTGTTTGTCTTTATGTTGATGATCTTATTTTCACGGGCAATAACCCAAGTTTGTTTGAAGCTTTTAAGAAAGATATGTCCCATGAGTTCGAGATGACAGACGTAGGGCTCATGCATATACCTGGGCCTAGAAGTGAAGCAGATGGAGGATGGAATTTTTATCTCTCAAGAAAGCTATACAAAAGAGATATTGAAGAAGTTCAACATGCTCGATTGCAACCCCGTGAACACACCGATGGAGAGTGGGACAAAATTGTCCAAGTTTGATGAAGGAGAAAAGGTGGATCCCACATTTTTCAAAAGTCTTGTGGGAAGTTTAAGGTACTTGACTTGTACCAAGCCAGATATACTATTTGCAGTTGGAGTAGTAAGCCGCTTCATGGAAGCTCCTACCTCCACTCATTTGAAAGTCACTAGAAGAATTCTTCGGTACCTAAAAGGTATGACTGACTTTGGGTTATTTTATTCTTCTTCTAATGATTTCAACCTTATGGGGTATTGTGATAGTGATTATGCCGGAGATATTGATGATAGAAAAAGTACAACTGGCTTTGTATTTTTCTTGGGTAATTCTGTTATTTCTTGGAGTTCAAAGAAACAATCAATTGTTACTCTCTCAACTTGTGAAGCTGAATATATAGCAGCAACATCATGTACATGTCATGCTATTTGGCTGAGAAGATTATTGAAGGAGCTCAATTTACCACAAATTGAAGCTACGGAGATTTGTATTGACAACAAATCCGCACAGGCACTCGCGAAGAATCCAGTGTATCATGATCGAAGCAAGCATATTGATACAAGGTATCACTTCATCAGAGAAAGCATTGCCAAAAAGGAAGTTGAGCTCAAGTATGTGAAATCTCATGATCAAGTTGCGGATATTTTCACCAAGCCTCTGAAATTTGAAGATTTTCAGAGATTGATATCAAGACTTGAAATGAAGAAGAAAAATCAAAATTAAGGGAGAGATTTGTAGGGCCAAATCAAAACAAAAGAAAAAAAATAAAAAACAAAAGCAATTAAAAAGGGAAGATGATAACAACAAGTTGCAATTGCAACTTGTGCAATAACGCTGAAACAAGAATCAAGTTGCAACAAAGGCTAAAACCAAAACCAAGCCTGGACGTTGGCAACTTGCAATGAATCAACAATTTTGATTGGCTGAAAGTTTGGCAAGTTTTGCTATAAATAGCAGGCTTCGTTCCTCATTTAAAACACACCAAAAAAGAGAGAGAAGCAACAGAGAGTTAGAGAGAGTAATCCACAGATTGTAGTCTGTGAGATAAATAGTGAGTGGGAGTAATATTATAGTGAGGTGTTTAAAATAAAGAGTGTTATTTCTTTCGAAGTTGTAGTAGTCTCTTGACACTACTAAGTTGTAATATTATAGTGGTAATATTGCTCCA
>NC_031999.1:49466993-49595799 GCF_001879085.1 Nicotiana attenuata | reverse complement strand
ATAATATACTGGAGTTCCAGCAAGCATATTGGTCCAGTATAATATACTGGAGTTTGGAGCACTTTGCTGGCTCCAGTATATTATACTGGAGCCAGCAAAGTATACCGGTCCAGCATAATATGCTGGAGTTCATACACAAGTGCACCGAACTCCAGTATATTATGCTGGACCGGTCTCTATTGCAGCAAAATAGTGGCTATTTTTCATTGACTTGGTAAACGCTGGATATTTTTGGTTGACCAGTCCGAAAACTGGCTATACCGTGCTATTTTTACCCCAGGGCCAAACATCCCCTAGTAGGCCCAGAGGTAGCAGTATTCAAACGTACCACAATTTCCAATTTCCAACCATTTCTTCTGGCGCTCATGAGAGCTGAATAAAATTTGAGATGCAAGCGAGGCAATTATTGCCTTATGAAGTACTACTGTATACGAGTCGCTGTAAAGAATTGAATGGGGGAAAAAAATATACTAACTAATGATCTCGCATCAAATTCTATTGTTTAATTGTTTGCTGTTTTGCAAAATAATATGTAGAAAACATTGACCCGTTTACGTTCATTTTGCTCTAGTTTTGTAAATTTCCTACTACGTACTGTGCTTAATAATTATGCTACGGTTATTCATTTAATTTAACTCAACTGTGAACTTGCTCATTCTTAGGAATCACAGAAAATTTGTTCAAATCACGTTCTGCATCAATAATATAATGGCAGTGGAAAGAAGAAACCAAGAGCCAACTTAACTCTTTTTATCTGACCCCACATTCTGCATGACCAGAAAGAAACAGAATCAGTTGACTCTCAAACATCCTCAGATACAGTACAATATAGAAAAATTTGCGGCCATGGTAGGGAGACTTATTATGACCACCTTACCCTGGGTCGTCCTAAAAATGCCTTTTAAAACACTGCCTTGCATCATGCTCAGCGGAGTTGCCCTAGACTATGTCCAGCAGGTCCTTCATCTTGACTAGGGATACTGTTTTTGAGGCCAACCTCTGTGGCAAGGCAGCTAAAGGAAGCAGCTCTTGCGCAGCTGAATGTAGTAAAGCCAGGAATAACATCAAACAATGCTACCATTGTGTTGATGCCGGCAGCTAGGCCAACAGAGGATGAGAGTGAATTCTGTCACCTCTTTGTTCTTATATGAGTACTTTTAACTAGAGTACTGCAGAGAAGGGGTCGAGGAAGTCGTCAAGCATTTTCAGCTAGTTGAAAAGAGATACTTGTAAAATGTCATCATGTGGCAGAACAAAGATGCAACCCTTGTTCTGGCTCTCTGATAACGCTGCATTATCTCTTCCCACACTATTGCCCCGTTAATGGAGCTTTCCTAGCCTCAATCCTTAAATTAAGATAAACCATCAGCCAGAAAATAAGCACTTTGTATACGGTCTAAATTGGAGAGCTCGATTTCGAAGACTTAATCATAGCCCGAGCTCGAGTTCGGAAGTAAGAATCGAGCCCGGCCGGGATGTGCGCACCTCAAGAAGCAAATCGGAGACCCGTCATGATCTGCCTTAAGGACAGTACAATTTCGATGACACTGAAGAAAGAGCGGGAATTTCTCAAGGACACGTGGATCAGGGCATAAATTAAGGGATAAGATTTGTACGGAATAGTACGAGTCCGTACTAGGTTGTTATGCAGCTGTACCAATAGAATTCCTTACCATAATTGAAAATGTACCATATTAGGGTTTTCCCCTTCCATATAAAAGGGACCCCAATCATTTGTAAACATCATCATTCACTGCAATAGAACATTCTACTCTGCTTTTCTCGTTTACTGTGCTCCACAATTGTTCTTCAGTTTTATTGTTTTTACTTTATTGCTCTTACTTTATTTGCTCTTAACTCACCTCGAGGCTCCCGAGATTATCGAGCTCGAGGTCCCCGTTGCTCTAACAACACTGGTTTGGTTCATAAATTCTTCTTACTTAAACCTAATATTACTTGTATATTTTGGAATAAATCACATATCTTTAAAACCACAAATCACCTTTAATTTCTACTCACATTTTTCGAGGGAAACAGTTTGGCGCCCACCGTGGGGCTAAAGATAATAGTGATTATTTTAGTGCTAGTTTTTTAATAACACACGTTATTCTTCATACTTTTTCTTATCAAAGATTCTTTGATTTCAGGCTAAGATATGTCTAGCTCAGCAAACGCACCCGTGTATGGAAACGACGGTCTCGGATCCCATGGAGAAAACAATGCAACAGCTGCAGGGACCGGTGTGCCTCCGCTACACCCTGGGGTAGCACCAGCGCCAAACCCCGTCGATATCGATTCACACATTACCGTGAACGTCGATTTGGACAATGATGTCGAAGGAAGTGTACGCAGAGGGGATCAACCTGACGCTTAAAGGACATAGGCTCAAGGAGAAAGAGAAGTTAGTCTACAAGTGATTTTTGAGATGTTGCAAGCACAACAAGTTGCTATCGCCCAGTTACAGAGTCAGCAAAAGACTCCGAGCGTGGCTGGGCCAGAAACCGCTCATCGTGTTGAGCCAACCCCGGAGAGATCAAGCAACAATGGCTCGGGACTGACCCCACCGTCATGAGAATGCTCGAGGAATTCACGAAAAGGATCGAGTCAGGAGAGAAAAGGATTGAGGACAACGACAAAAAGGTGGAAACATACAACTCGAGGGTCGACCAAATACCCGGAGCACCTCCGATTTTGAAAGGACTAGACTCGAAGAAGTTCGTGCAAAAACCGATTCCCCCAGAGTGCGGCTCCGAAGCCCATCCCGAAGTAGTTTCAGATGCCAGACATCCCAAAATACAATGGGACCACTGATCCCAACGAGCACATCAGCACATATACTTGTGGCATAAAAGGAAATGATTTAGAAGACGATGAGATTGAGTCCGTTTTGCTAAAAAAGTTTGGGAAAACTCTGTCTAAGGGTTCCATGATTTGGTACCATAACTTACCTCCGAACTCTGTTGATTCGTTTGCCATGTTGGCAGACTCATTTGTAAAGGCACACGCCGGTGCCATAAAAGTTACAATAAGGAAGTCCGATGTATTCAAAATAAAGCAAAGGGAGAACGAGATGCTGAGGGAATTTGTCTCCCGCTTCCAGTCATAACGAATGGAATTACCACCAGTCTCCAATGATTGGACCGTACAAGCCTCCACACAGGGGCTAAATGAACGAAGTTCGACAGCTTCGAAGCAGCTGAAGCAGAACTTGATCGAGTATCCCGCCGTGACTTGGCGGATGTGCATAACAGGTACCAATCAAAAATTAGGTTCGAGGATGACCAATTGAGAGCCCCCTCGAGCTCAGTTTATCCATGTAGGTTACTAGCAAAGGAGTCAGGAAATGCAGATAGGGAGTTAATGTCGAATAAGGAAAGATATCAGCCATACGTCGAAGATCGAAGGAACATTTCAAGGCGTAACATGCCTCAGAATGATCGAAGAGCAGATCGAGGTCAAAGTTCCCGGGGACTCATGAGCAAAACCGGGTTTGATAGACACTTGGGACCGGTGGAGGCACCCCGATTATCAGAGTACAAATTCAGCGTCAATGCCTCGGGTATCGTCTCAACCATTGGCAAAATTAGGGATACTAGATGGCCCAAGCCTATACAGACCGATCCTTCTCAGAGGAACCCCAACTTGACTGTCCANTGTATCTCCTCTAGCATTATGTGATCTATCTGTTCCCTTTCCCCATGATCCTTGTATGCAATCCTATACTGTTGAACTGGTGCTTCTTTTTTTAAAACAAATCCCTTGTTTTTGAAAACTCTTTTAAACTACTTCTTCCTGAACTTCACACTACTCTTAGAGAATGGGTTCTGCCCCCTTCGTGTGAGCATTGCTTTGGGTACCTCTGAGTACTCACTGAACTTTGACACACAAGGCTGGTAATCCCACACTGCACCTGTCCTGCATTCTTCTAAGTGTTTAGGTGCTGGTATTGGCCAGGGTCCCAATGGGGCCCTAGGGAGCTTTGCCGCACCTAGACCATGGCAAAGTCTGTGAAACTCGAAGGAAGTGAGGTTGGAAGACTGGGCCTGATTGAAGGTTCCCTATAGAATAACTTCTTATTTTTTTTATTTATTACTGTAATTCATATACTATTGGTTTGTAATAATTTGTAAATGAACGATTGGGGCTGAATAGTGAACATGGGGGAGGGGAATGCATGTTTATTTTAAGTAATGGGTAGAAAACTTGTTTATAGGTTTTATTTACCTATTTGCGCAATAGATAACCTGCTTAGGGCATGCATTTTCATGTGTTAGAAATCATGTTTTAGGTCATGCACTCTCAGTATGTTATTGTACTCACTTCGTAATTTTAATCAATTAACAACAAGCCAAATAAACTGTCATTACTGCATCGGCATGTTAGAAATCATTTTTTAGGTATTCCTATGTGCATTAGATATCCTACCCTTAGGACTTCTTATTCGTTCGATTTACAGTGGTTAATTAACATGTTAGTCTAATAACTTTGCTAAATATGGCTAAGTGTTTGAAACGTTTCTGCAAATGCATTATCATGCGTACCTTAGAAAAATCAGAATCAAATATGCATGTCCATTCCTTAAAATAATCAGACAATGTATACGACGCCTAGGCAAACTTTAGGCCCAATAAGAATTGATTAATCGTGTTTAGGACCAACCAACTTCTTTTAATTTCGAAATCTGCCGCTCCCATTCTTGCTTTGATTCTCTGAAGTTCACTCTATTTTTTTTAAAAAACTCTGCTCCATCTGGAAACGATTTTGAAATGGTGCACCTATTTACTCTTACTGAGTTTCTGATTTTTATGTTCTCAAATCACCGGGTTACCAACCTGTGCCCAGAATCGTGCTATTTTACTTGTCCTGTACTTCATTAAATTACTGTTGCTACCTCATTTTTTTAAACCATGCTTTAACTGTTGTTACCTATTCCTTTATAAAAAAACCCCTATCTTTGAGACCTTGAATGTGTTTAAGACGTGCTAATTATGCGTTCATTTGAGGAGGGATCTGTGAGCCTTTATTTGATTTTGTATGTTCCCTTATGTTCAGTCCTATTTTTTATTTATGTCGCTTAGCATTTTGCCTTTAAACTTAAGGGTTCAGCCTAGTCCCTACCACATAGGAATAGTGGTCCTAAATACCCTCCAGGACTTATAGAACGGGACGGGTAATAGCACGCGGTAAGTATTCGTGACCAACACACGCGTTTAGTAACCTTTACGGGGTGGGAAGGGTAGAACATGGAGATGATGACTGATGCGCTAATATCTCATGTAGCCCCTTTTCTAAGGAGCAATTACTGAGTATTGCATTAATGATCCATATTAATCATGAACCTAGGACTCCTCTCCCTTTGTTTGTTTTCGTCTCTTCTTGTAAAACCATTCAAACCTTTTCATAAATCTCTGTCTTCCCTACTTACCTTCAAAGTCTTTTTAGCTTATTTGCAATGTTGTATATTTGAATATTTGATTGTTTATTTGATTACATGAAGTCACAATATAGCATGGCCGGGAACCACACTAGTGGATCTTGAGGGGTGCCTAACACCTTCCCCTCGAGATAATTTCTAGCCCTTACCCAAACTCTGGTTTTCCAACTCAAAAACCCTTAGTGTCCTAATGCACTTAATCATTAGGTGGCGACTCTTCAATTCCAAAAAACCCAAATCCCAAAAGGGAATAGAGTTGTCCTCCCAAATGTCGTAAACCCAATTTCGCGAGAAAAAGGGGGCGTCGACAGAGGGAATAGGTGTGGGTGCAGTAGTATTGGGAAAAGTGGAAGAGTGAATTTCTGGTGATGATTACAAGGATGATAAGGGAGTGAGAGTGGTGTTAATGGTGGAATAAGGGAGCGATCGTTCGATTGCCATTGTAGGAGGATTTGGTAAGGAAGTTGAGTGAAAGTGAAAGAGAAATGAAGAGAAGATCACAGAGATACAAAAGAGATGAAGGTTCATGACTTGCTGTGAGAAAGAAAGAGAGTTTTATGGGGAGAGGAGCTAATGATGAGAAGAGGGAGAAACGAGTTCTGAAGGGTTTTGAAAACGGCGGTAGGTTTGTGGGAAAATGTTATCGTGCAGAGGAGGTGAAGGGATTGGAAAGACAAGACATAACATGTAGACTTTAAAAAGTCGGATGATGTGGCAGTTGAATTAATTTTGTTAACCTTTTTGAGAAAGCATGCAAGACAACACATTACTACTAACCTGTGGTACAGGAACCTGATGCCTGAACGATTTTTTTTTTTGAAAAAGATTTTAGTAGCTCTTCTTTCGCAGTTCATCATTGTACCTTTAGCTTCTATGATCGTTGTCGCGTCCCCTTTTTCCTTCGCGAAATCGGGTTAATGACATTTTGGTTGGGACAACTCTTTCCTTTTGGGAAAGGGGCTTTGCAATTTTGAAGAGTCGCCACCTAACGATTTTAAGGTGTGTTAGGGCACCTATAGGTTCAACTACAACTACGTTTGATAACCGAAGATAGGGTAAGGGCTTGAAATTATCCCAAGGGGAAGGTGTTAGGCACCCCTCAGGATACACTAGTGTGGTTCCCGGCCAGATAATTTTTGTGAATTTGTGCAATTAACAAGTAAACAAACAAGGCTCAAATAATAGGAGATTTTAGATACACAAGTGTTTGAAAATGATTAAATAAAACAAAGTTCTGAAAGAGTTATAACTAAGCATGCTGGTGAATGTAAAGGGGTCCTAGGTTTGTTTGTATTATGGATCACATCAATGCAATACCCGGTAATCACTCCTCAAAAGAGGAGCTACACGTGGTAGTAGCGCACCGGTCATCATATCCATATCTACCCTTCCCACCCCGTAAGGTATTTAAAGCGCGGATTGGTCTCGGACTCTATTGCGTGCCATTACCTGTCCCATTCCTATCAATCCTGGAGGAATTTTAGGACTACTATTCTTATAAGAGGGAGGATTTAGGCTGACTCTTAGGTTTAAAGGTAAAAATTCTGAGGCGACATACAAAAACACGTAGGACTACATTCAAAGGGGAAACATGTAAGCAATTAGAAGGCTCATACAATCCTCCGCAAATAATACACATAAATAGCATGACTCAAACACGGTTAAAGTCTGAATTTTAAAAGTCCTAAGGTAGGGGATTTGAGTCAGAACCAAATTCGTTATATAGCTCAGATAAGAAGTCTGAATCAGGCTTGCCTGCTGGTTGTAGCGGTTGCTAATTAAATAGAGGCGGATTCGATTTTATCATTATCATTACCTAAGGCTTGTCTAGGCGTAATAGTGATGTCCTAAGAGCATGATATCTATTGCTGATTAGGAGTGTAGTAAAACAGTAAACAATTCTAAACAAACGATTTGGATCCTATAGGCATGCTTTCTATTATAGCTGATTTTAATCTTATAGGCATGGTGTCTAATTGATCATGAGGCGGAGTAGGCAGGATTTATTTGATCAGACGAAATTCTTATAGGCATGATTTCTATAAAAATCTTATAGGCATGATATCTAATTTCGAAGCCGATTTAAACCTTGGGGCATGATGTCTGATTATAGCCGTTAGATCCTATAGGCATGATGTCTACGTGTGGAAGTAAAACATGCAGAATTTATTAAACAGATCCTATAGACATGTTATCTAAGTGTGGAAGTAAAACATGCAGAATTTATTAAACAGATCCTATAGGCAGGATATCTACCCTTAAAACATGCATAATTACCCCATCCCTTTTTACTAGCCAACCCCAATGTTTGTTACAAATTATTACAAACCAAATACTTAAATTACAAAGGAAGTGCAGAAATAAGAAATTACAACCAAAAGAAGCCTGATCTTGACTTCCTATCTGAGTTATATAATTAATCACTTCAGATGCCCATGATGTTCAAAGCCTTTCTCATACCTGGGTGTGTCAAAGTTCCCTAAGGGTCTCAAGGGACCCCGGGCAGTGTTTACACCCAGGTTTGCATAACCAGACAGAAATGAGTGCAGTGCGGAAGGGCCAGCCCTTATGCGTCCAAGTTCAGAGGGAGCTCAAGGGTCCCAAGGCAAGGCTCACACAAGAGGGGCAGAACCTAGGTTCTAAGAATATAGTGGAAGTGCAAGATAGAGATTGATTAAATATGAGTTGGAAATAGTGAGTATTAAAGGGTGATTTGAAAACAGTAGTAGAAGAGCTCAAAATACCCCAGGATCAGTAGTTACACAAAGGGGTCGAGGGGTTTTGGGAATACATTGTATGACGCATATGACCCCAGAAAGGGGCGGGTTTGGTCATGCACAGCAATAGATGATGCTGGCCTGCCCACAAACTAACCAAAGGAACACAAACACATAGAGGGGATATGGGGTTTGGGATTCATAAGTCAGCAAATCACATAACAAGAGACTGACAGAGTACATACATAGGGAAACATTAATCTAAAAGGGGAAGGAGCATATTCCAGTATGCTAGTAATTGAAATAGACTGCAGAAACATTGGCAGAAGTGAGCATGAATGAGAAACTGAAGCAACTTAAAGAAACATATTGTTGTTGAGACTTAAAGAGTAAACTAGGACATAGCAGTAGAGAAGCAAAGGGCAGAAAGGTAAAGCAAACAAGAGTCCACAGTCTAGCCTTGGCTTTCAGCCGGCTAGACAAAGCAATAGCACAAGTAGCAGTAAAGAAAGAGAGTTTTAAGTGTAAGTGTGTGTTTTGAACTCAAGTTGTTCGTGTCTTTTGAAAGAAGATGGGGTGGGTATTTATATCTTTTGAAAACGAGTGATAAGTAAGGTAATAATTGAAGTCTTAACACAAACATGGAAACAATCACAAGTCAGAATCAATTAACACAAGTGATTCCCTTTAATTAAGGAATCGTTGTTTAACGGGTAGTAGCAGGTTAAATTAAGGAAAGAAATCAGTTTGGGGACGGATTGATTATTGCCATATAAGGGGCAGTAAAAGCATGAAGTAAACAATCAAGTCTAAGTACAAAATAGGCTTATTTTGGGAAGGGATTCAGCAAGGTAAAATATCACAGTAAAGGGAAAGGAATCAATTAATTTTAAACAGGCGAGTCAAATTAGGGTTCATAAAGAAAAATCTTCAATCAGTCACCATATCAAGATCAATCAAGGAAGAAACTTCAGCATATAAATAGAGTGAACAGAAGCATCAGACATGCAAGGCCAAACACATTGGCAAAAGAGATAACACGAACATACAGTAGTGGTAGAAATAAGCTAGGATTCAGTACTAAGGAAAATATTCGAGGCACAGTAGTCAAATAGGTCAAGTAGTCACATAGAATCAACAGTGAAGAAGAACATAGTATCAGATAAGAGAAATCAGAAATAGGTAAAGGTCTCACAGTAGTAATAAGTGAGAAAAACTTCTAAGAAATTTAGGGCTTCAGCAGTAGTCGAGTTCAAGAGATGGTAAGAACTCAAAATCAAACAAGTCAAACAAGGAAAAGAGAGTCAGAAACAAAGAACACGTACACATTTAAACAAACAGTTCCAGAACTCGGATAAAACTAAAAGGAACTAGGGTTTTTTAACATGCTGAAATAGATAGAGGAACAATATGAGCAAATCGTTCTAAACATAGCAAAATCACAAACAATATTAAGATCAGAGAAGAGATCTTTTGAAAAACTTAAAGGAAACCCTAATCGTCGAAAATATGAAGAGTCGTTTTGAAAGAAAAGTTGAAGAACCTTCGAGAAAACACTTAAGGAATTCATAGTAAGTACAGATCTAAGAGAGATCTGAAAGAGAATTGAAAGGTCTTAGAGCTAGGGTTTCAGAAAACCCAAAAGAAGTGAGAAAGACTTTGAAAGTTAATGATCTAACCAGAAAAAGTCAAGGATCGGCCTTGAAAGGCCATGAATGGCCAGAGAAAGGTCATGGATGGCCGGAGAAAGGCCATGAACAATAGTCGAGCAGGGACTGGACCAGATTCTTTCGAGGACTGGCCATGAAACCACAGAAACAAACACCCAGGAGCCATAGGAGGCTGATACACGTCTCAAATGACCACGAGGGGCCATGGATTAGGAAGGTATTAGGGTAGGATTAGATGGCGGCGGCTAGGGTTCAGGTGAGGTTTCAGAGAGAATTGAGAGAAGAGGGATCTAAGGGCGGCGTTTGGTGATGAATGAGGTAGGGTAAGGGGTCATTTAAGGTTAAAAATGGAAAGGGCAAATATGGGCCGTTGATCTGAATGATCAACGGCCTGGATTAAAGAGGGTAGGTGGGGAATCCGGGTTGGGTCATTTAATTGGGTTAAGGGTCGGGTTTGAATGGGAATTGGGCCAGGGAAATTGGGTTTAATTTGGGATCAGATTTAGGCTAAACTTGAAATGTGATTGGGCTATTATTTAAATAGCCAATTTTCCCTTTTAAAATTATAAAAAAATAATAAATTAATTTCTGGAAATAAATTGAAAGCACTAAAATGATTTTATGATATATAATTGACACATTAAAAATATAGGACTTGATTTTATTAATATAAGCGTAGTTAAATCTTAAAAAGGCTAATATTGCAATTATGTGCAATTAGTTTTTAAAAATACTAAACAAAATTGTAAAAAACATGTGAAAATTACTTTAGCTATATCTTGGCATAAAGATAAAAATCCAATAGATGAATTACCAAAAATAATAATTTTGGAAATAATTATTGAGTTTTTATGGATAAAAAAGGGAAATAAATTGATTTAAAAATCTTTAAAAATTAGGAAAAAATAATAAAACACTTGAATATGCTTACATATTCATCTATATGCCATTTTGAAGTTATTTTGCATACTGAAAATATATAGGAAAAAATTGGGTATCAACAATCGTCATGTGTGTTTACCTGCAACGGTATCGATGTGAGTTAGGCTTGGCCAGAAAACACTTTAGCTAGTTTTACCTGAAGGAGATTTTCATAGCCAATTGATGAGGTATCCGGTTCTCAATTAAGCTTCAACATCCCCAGCTTTACCCTGTTTCTTTCAAAATGTTCCTCGCTCAATGCCTTTGGTGAAGATATCTGCAACTTGATGTTCTTGTGCAGTAAAGTCTCATACAGATAAGTCCCCCTTACATTATTTTTGAGACAAATCTAGACATCAATGAGTTTTGTCCTCTTGATGGACCAGGTTCTTTTCCAAGTTAAGAGCGTCTGCTTCAGCTGTTGAGAGAACCGCTGGGTTGTATTCCTCGTATCCCATGAAATGATCCAATCGAATGAGTCATTCCAGATGTGCTCTTCTAGACCGCCAGATAACTTTGTTTCCTTCAAAATGGTGCATTTTCTCATGGGAGCTGAGATTTTGATTAGTAGAGGAACTGAGTGCGTTTCCCTGCACTCCTTGTTCTGCTACTTGTGAAGTCTCTTGCACTACATATCCAACTCTTTCTTCAGCTTCTGTTGATAATAATTGAAGTACCAGGTTCCTTTTGAGAAGTGAAGAAAAATGTTTCATTGTCTTTACATGTCTCCTTCATTTGACTCATCATATTACCCTTACAATTTGAAACATCAGATATCTCCCAGGAACCAAAAGTGGTTCATTATCTTGATCATTACTATTTCCTCCCTTGTTAGAAGAAAGAGCCTTGTTGAATAGCTCATGACCACTTTCTTCCATACATTGTGCCCTTTTGTTGCAGACTTTGTAGACTTTGCTTTAAGAGGAATATCTCAGAAGGATTCCTTCATCACTTTTTGCATTGGACTTCCCAAGCTGGTCCTTCCCATTGTTGAGATCATAGAATTTGCATCCAAGGGTTCTTAGATAAGTTATCCTCGGTTTTCTTTCATTGAGAAGCTCTTGGGGATTTGTTTAGGAGGGACCTAATCATACACCTGTTCACCAAGTAGGAAGCAGTGTTTGTTGCTTCTGCCCAGAATTTTTGGCGATTCCCCTTGTCGATGACCATTGTCCATCCCGTGTATTTCAGAGTTCTGTTCTTCCTTTCAACGACACCATTTAGCTGTGGAGTCCTTGGTGTTGAGAAGTTGTGAGTGATCCCATTTTCATTACAAGACTTCATCAAATTTGGTGTTGACATATTCTATCCCGTGGTCAGATTTGATACATGCTTCCTTTAGTTCCATCTCCACTTGGATCTTCCTGACAAATGTCCCAAATACCTCAAAAGTCTCTTTCTTTGCTCTAAGAAACAGTGTCCAGGTGGATCCTAAGTTTGGCGGACTACGAACCAGGTCCTTTTGAATCAGTTCATTTAGAAGTGAGAAGTTTGCGTGTGCCAATCTTTTATGCCAAAGTTTGCATCATTATCAACAACCTTCAAGCAAATCATATCACTAGCTTGTGGGGATTTAAGGTCAGCGAAGCAAATTTTTTTGTGTCTTTTGGCTGCTAAGACCACTTCACCAGTTACCAGACTGGTAACTGTGCGCACCCCTTTTTGATAGGAACTCTACTTTGCTTCCTTTAACACAGATTTGAGAACCACTCAAGAGACTATACTTCAGGCACTCCACATAGTACATGCTCTCAATCAAGTGTGATAGAGACTTTCCAACATTTCCAATACCGAGAATGTACCCCCCCCCCCTTTTTTATTATTTCCACAGGATACATTCCCTTTCCTGCAGGGCTTTCAGTGAGAGACAACCCATGGTGGTTACAGTTATGTGTTTTTAGCATCCACTGTTCATGAACCATTGCAGTCCGCTTCCTCTCACTGTTCCCTGCACATATAAATTATGGGTTAGATTTGGTAACTCAAACTAGTTTGGGTCCCTTATTGTGAGAAAAGGGATGGAGAAGAGCTTTTCTAGTCCATGTAGGCAATATTCATTTTTTGCGAGTGGTACCTAGTCCATCCTTAGTAGTCACATTTTCAGTAAAAGATTTGTTTTTCTGAACAGATTGAACCTTGGCCTGGCAATTTTCTTTGAAATGCCCATTGTTCCCACATTGGGTACAGAGCCAGTTATCAGAAATTGTGACATACTTGCTGTGAGGGTTGTATGGAGTTTTCTCCTTTTGGAACCCTATTCCCTGCCTTTTTCCACTATTATTGAAGTACCTGGCAGTGACAGCATCTGAGAACCAGGTCCAGTTGAGAGATTTCTCAAGATCCATTTTTACCTTTTTTAGTTCAGCTTGAAGCTCCCTATTTTTTTCTTAAGTTCACCACATAGACTAGTTTTAACATCATTCAATTTCATTTCAAGCTTGATGTGTGACTCACTGGCTACTTCTTTCCCTTTCTCAATACTTGCAGGCCTAAGTTCTGATTTGAGTCTCTCAATAGTTTCCACTAGGTCAGTGATTATCACTAAAAAGTCATCCTCTTTTCCTCAGTAGATGCAATTTTCTCTTCTAGAGTGTGCTTTTCATTGCTAAAGCCTTCTATGGTTTCCTTCAAGTCAACAACCACTACCATCAAGTCATCTCTCTCATTTTCTGCACTACTTATTTTTTCATTCAAAGCTTCCTTTTCTTTTTCAAGATTAGCTATGGTCTCATTTATATCTACTACACAGACCAGCAGATCATCTCTAGATTGTTCAGCATCTCCTAGCTCTATGGTCAAGATCTCCTTATCATTAATAAGACTATAATATGCATCAATTAGACATTTTCTAATGACCTTAACTTCTTAGAAGAGTAGGATTTCAGATTTCTCTAAACATCCCTGAAATTTACCTCATCATTTTCATCCTCTTCATCATCGTCAGACTGAGCCATCAGCGCAAACAGTGCGTCATATTTCGTTGCTTCAGTTTCCACAGCCATCATGGAGCTGTTTTCTGCATCTGGTTCCCTTTCTGATTCGCTGGAGGAGTCTCCCCAAGCAGCAAGAGTCTGCTTCACAATATTGTCAGCTGCACTTTTTCGACCGAATCATTTGTCTGGCACCGGGTTCCTTTTTGCTGCTTTGTCAGGGTTTTGTTTGTATTGCTCCTGTTTCAGAAGTGGACAGTCTTTGATGAAATGCCCTGGCTTTCCGCACTTATGACAGAGATCATTGTTCCTTGCTTTACTTGAACTCCCCCTCTTTGGTATACCACCATTTCTTCGAACCATCTTTTGAGACCTTTTAGTAAGATAGGCCATATCACTATCTTCTTCACTTGAGTCACTGTTTTCAGCCTTGAGCACCAGATTCTTTTCCTTCTTTGGCTCTCTCTTTTCACTGTCTTTCTTTCTTTTCATCTCGTATGTATTCAGATTACCAATCAGCTCATCCATGGTTAGAATTTGTAGATCTTTAGCTTCAGTGATGGCATTCACCTTACTCTCCCAAGAGCCAGGTAGAACACTGAGAATTTTCCTTACAAGCTTGTTTTTAGGAATAACATCTCCAAGTGAATGAAGCTCATTTATGATAGATGTGAATCTAGTGTGCATATCTTGTATAGACTCATCGTCCTTCATTCTGAAGAGCTCATACTCAATGGTGAGCATGTCAATCTTGGATTGTTTAACCTGAGTAGTTCCTTCGTGTGCGGTTTGCAATGCTTCCCATATTTCTTTGGCAGAATCACAAGCTGAGACTCTGTTGTACTCATCGGGTCCTATACCACATACCAAGATTTTCTTGGCATGATAGTTCTTTTCTACAGCTTTTCTGTCAATATCACTGTACTCTTTTCTGTCTTTTAGCACCATTGGTCCAGTTTCTCCAAGCTTCTTCATAGGAACATGTGGACCATCACAGATGATGTCCCATAGTTCTGAGTCTTCAGCCATTATAAAATCATGCATACGAGTGTTCCACCAGCCGTAGTACTGACCATTGAATCTAGGAGGTCTGTAGGTTGATTGTCCTTTCTCAAGGTTGGGTGGAGCAGCCATTGAGATCCTTTCTAGGTGTTAACCTTTTAGAAGAACCCGCTCTGATACCAATTGTTAGTTTATATGAGTCCACCAAACTATAGAGTACCTGGTCCTCTATGATTTTCCACTAAGAATACTAGGAAGCAGTAAGTAAAAGAGACACGGGATTTTTACGTGGAAAAATCCCACTCAAGGGGACAAAAACCACGACCTACACTTGTAGGCTTTCAACTTCACTAACTTGTAATCACACTATTACAACCACTTTGTAATGACTCTATTACAAAGACTGTAACTCAACTAACTCGTAGTACACTTACCACAAGCCACTTTGTCACTCACTAGTTACAAAGACTTTAACTTATGACTAACTCTAGTCACAACACAAACTTAGAAGGTTTGTGATTTTGGGTTTCCTAAAACACAGCTTCTAAGAAAGCAAGATAGGAGTTACAATGAAGAGCAAATAACAATATTACAACTCAACTACGGATGCACATAGACTCATTGTGAAACTAATCCTTTAGTGGAGTTGTCTTCTTGTTCTTGACACACTTGTGACTTCAATGCTAGATTGACTCTTTAATGCTTGAGAGAATATCACTAAATGCTCAAGATGAATATCTTGTGCCTTGCACCATGTTACTATACTACCAAAGACATCACATGGATGATGTCAATTCTTAGTACACGCCTCTTTAATGGGAAGTGACTGCTGCACTGTCGCGTGAACAGTTGCAGGCAGTCACTTTCTGTAATTGCGTTCTAGCTGTATAGTTGACTTGTACTTCTGTCAGAGAACACCAAAGGATCAGGTCCCTGTCGTGTTCCTCTTTGTAGTAGTTCATTAGCTGGAGTTCAGGTTGAACTTCGTTCATTTGAAATGTGTACCAAAGTGAGTCAGGTTCCCTATTTAGTTCTTAACAGTAAGTTTGTTAGATCTTCAAAACACAAGAAACATATTGCAAAGACATTGAAAACCTATCGGCATCCAACCTAGAGAAAGATTATATTTTGTGCACCCTTAGCAGTGAAGTCGACCCATAGCATCCCCATAGCATCCGCACCTGGGCAAAGCTGAGATGGAGGAACAAAGGGTGGATGTGAAACATCCACCCTAGCATGCGAAGCTGAGAAGCGGAGAACGAGGTGGATGCGAAGCATCCACCCCAACATCAATCCCTGAAGCTGATTCGGATTAGGAATAAGAGAACTTTGGCTCACGACTTTTGTACGCAATATATAGGCCAAAAAACGCCCCTTTTAGGTCATCTAACACACTTTTTGAAGGGAATTCGACCTAGGGAGAGTAAGGAGCCGCCGTGGAGGCCGGTTTTCATCTTTTCTTCCACCAAACTTTGTAATTTTTATGTTTCTTTGTATGATTTATTATTTTGCCACCATATCTATGTGGAGCTAAACTTCACGTTCTAGGTTGTGGTTCTTTCATGACTATTATTATCCGGATATTGATTTTGCCTTCTTGATTTATCATATCGGTTTATTTATTCAATCTTGCGCTTAATTATTTGATTGCTTGATCACCAATTGAATACTGTCTACGGATCTAGGGTTGAACTTGAAAGTGGGAATTCTAGATTGCATATAGGATTGAGTAGAGCAAGTTCTTGAACCTGGGCATCGGGGAACGGATTTGCGGTTAGGATAGACATATACCTAATTGCCTTTCTTGGTTGATGTACAGGAAATATAAATGCGTTCTTGTTGATTCTAAGTCCATAGACATATAGGCATCAGGTTAGCTTGAATAGGCGAGTAAGAACTCGACAGATTTTTATGAGCAATATTAACCCTGTTAACCAATAAACTAGATAAATTAGTTAGTCAATTCAATTGAAGAATATAATAGGAATGTTAGATATCCCATAACCCTAACTTGTTTTCATCACATTGATAATATAAAATCTGCTCTTTCTCTATTTATAGTTCATTAGTTATTTTCTTTTTAGTTTAATTACTTTAGCATCACTACTTTTGGGTTTAATCCTTGTTTAGACAATTATGATAGTCTAATTTAGTTAATAGTTAATCACAAGTCCTCGTGGGTTCGACATCCGACTTTTAGTCACTTTATTGTTTGATGACCGCGTGTCGCGCTCACTTTTTCCCTCCCTTTTTGACGGGGAGAGGTTCGGTTTCGACATTCACGGGGTGTAATGACTCATTTCCTTTTGGGAATTGGGTATTTGAAGAGTCTCCACCTAACGGATTATGGTGCGTTAGGGCACCTAGAGCGATTAACTCTTGGGTTGGTTTGCATTACCATAGATTAGGGTAAGGGCTCGAAGTAACCTCGAGGGGAAGGTGTTAGGCACCCCTCTTGGTCCACAACTGTGGGTCCCGGCCAAACTTATATTCACAAATTAGTCCATATAAATGGTTGAATCAAATAAGTTGCAAGTCACGTTGGGTAACTCAAATATTAAGATAAAGGTTTGAACAAAGGTTTAAATAAAGAAAGGATTCGGTAAGGAGGGGTCCTAGGTTGGTTATCCTATAGGATCACCCCACGCAATGTTCGGTAAACACTCCTCAATGAGGGGCTACACGTGACATTAGTGCGTAGTCATCATATCCCATGTCTACCCTTCCCATCCCCTTATTGGTCATGCAAAGCGAGTGTTTGGTCAATGATTCCTATTGCGTGCTGCTATCCGTCCCTTCTTAATGGTCCTGGAAGGAGTTAGGACCTCTACCTATAGGTGGATCTAGACTTCCCCTAAGGTTTTAAAAGGCAAAAATTCTAAGGCGACAATCAAAAGCATTTAGGACTTTCACACATAATTGGAGCAATTAAGAGGCTCAAAGTTTCCTCCTCAAACAAACACATAAGCAGCACGACTCAAGCACAGTTAAGGTCTTTTAGTAATCAATGTCCTAAAGCAGGATATCTAAGTGAATATCCAGAAACAGACAAACCCTTTTTAGACTCAGAAGTTACACCCTAGTAGTTGCCTAGGGACTCTTTTTAAAAGCCTGTTAGGATCAGAAAACATCGAGCGATAGGGACATTTTCAGAGAATGCAGTTTTGAAAACGCCCTAAAGGCTTACCTAAACGCAGAATACTGATGTCTATATTAATACGGAAACAAAACAAGTTTTGAAATAAACATCCTTTAATACCTACAAGCATGATATCTAATGAGATTGAGGCAGTTTGAAAGAACTTGTTTCAGGAAATGCTTAATACTTAATAAAACCAATTCAGAAACGAACTAGGCGTGATCAAGTCGATTTATTAGACTAAATTAACAGACAAAATTGTGAGTAGAGCTCCCTATATGCATGATATCTAAGCGTAACACCGATTTTAACGATTTGCAGGTATGGAAACATACATAAATACTTGTTATAACTGAATCTGGATTATGTCCAATAGGCATAGCATCTATTATTAAACTGATTTTAAGACATGATTGTTTGGAACCTATAAGCATGGCTTCTAAACATGACAGAATGTAAAGTCTTATAGACATGGTTTCTACTTGATGAGCAAACAAACTTAAAAGTGAAATCCTATGGACATGATTTCTATTAGGCAAAGTAATCAGATTAAAGAGTAAAATCCTATGAGCATGTTGTCTATTCAGAGCAAACAGACTTTAAAAATAAAGTCCTAGGAGCTGGATTTCTACCCATATTACCCCATAAAGTATGCATCTACCCACCCTTTTTTACTAAATACCCCAATATCTGTTTACAAATTATTACAGGCCAATGAATGAATTACATATATAGAAATAGGAAATCAAGAAGCTATTCTATATGGAGCCTTCAATTAGGCCCAGATTTCCCAAAGCCTCCAATGGCCTCATATGCCTCAGTTCCATAGACAAATCAGAGTGTAGGTGCATCAAAGTTCCCTAAGGATCTCAAGGATCCCGGGCAGTGCTTACACCTAGACTTAGTAGCCAAAGATTGAACAAGTGCAGTGTGGAAAGGCCAACCTTAGTATGCCAGAGTTCAGAGGGTTCTCAAAAGGATCCCATGGCAGTACACATACTAAAGGGGGCAGAACTCATTGACTAAGAGTAGAGTGAGAAGTGATGGGCACAAATTGAAAAGGTTTTAGTAAGAAACTGTATTTAACAAAAAGTCTTTTTCTTTTGAAAATAATGTAGTAGAACAACATAGACTTGTTTGAAGAGATGAACAGAAGTCAAAACACCTTAGGACAGGTTTATACACATCTAGTTCATAGAACCAAGTAAATTCAGCAGTCACACACAGGGGTCAAGGGGTTTGGGATACATAGAACATTTGCCTGCAAACACATAACCCAGCAAAGGTCTAGGACTGGTTTGGACATGCTCAGAAATAGCTGACACTGGCATAGTCACAAAACAAGACATGAAGAACACAACCATAAAGAGGGGTGATAGGGATTTGGGAATTCATGGGATATAGGATGGTAAGTACACAACAAGTAAGAGATAAGACATGCTCAGAAACACACAAAAAGGGGAATATACTGATCTAAAGGATTGGGAAGACATAACAATATGTTAATAATGTAACTCTTAACTACAAATTTTACAACAAACCATAAATAAAAGCAAACTAGAAACAAGCTGAACTGAAACAATAAGAGAATTATGTTGTTGTTGGAACTTTAAATCGAGACTAGGACATACCAGTGAAGAGGAGAGTAAGCAGAATGAAAGAACAAGGGAGCACAAATGGTTAGCCTTTGTAGCCGGCTAACTTAGAACAGTAGCAAATAGCACAAGAGAGAGCAGAGCTTTTTTTTAGTATGAGAGATAGTTTTGAACCCCAGTGTTCGTGTCTTGTGCTAAAGAAAGACTAGAGTATTTATAGCTTGAAAACAGGTAGCAAATAAGGTAATAATCATAGTAGCATGGTAATTAAGGAACTCAGAGTCAGTCACTCAAAAAACCAAGGCAAGTACTCCCTTAAGTTAAGGGAATTTATTCAAACGGTAAGAACCAGTAGCATATAAGGCAAGAAAAAATCAGTACATGACTAATAAGGAAAGAATCAAGGTTTAGTAAGCATAGGGTAGTCAATTAGGACTAAGTTCGGAAAACTCCAATTAAGGAAATGATTCAGTGAGAATAAAGTACCACAACAAATAAGGTAGGGGGATCTGTCAATTTAAACAGACAAGGTAGAATTTTAGGGTTTTAAATGAAATTTTTTAAATCAAACCATCAAATAAGGAAATCAGAATCAATCAAGAGAGAGTTATGATTCTATACTTCAACATATAAATAGAGAAGAACAAACAGACGTAGCAAACAGGCAAGGTCATCAATATCGACAGAAAGAGGCGAGAGATGAACAATCAAGATGAATACAATCACATAGAGGTGATATAAGTAGGCTAAGGACTCAGTAAAACCTATTCGAAGCACGGGAACCACAGAGACTTAACAAGAATTGAGCAGTCATGCTAACACACAGAACCAAAACAAAGAAGATCTAAAAAATTAGGGCTTTTAACATAGGCGAGTTGAAAAAGCAGTAAGAACATAGAATCAGTCAAGATATGCAAGGATAGAAGTTTCAAACATAAAGAATCAGTTTAAACAAAGTGTATAAGAAGTTCCGAAAACCCTAGCTTTAGAAGAAAGTAAAACAACTCGCAATCGATAATTTTTCAAAAGAAGTTTGAGTATAGTGTAAAACATAGAAAGAAACAGACTTGAATCGTCAAAAATATCATAGATCTAAGAGATACAAACGAAAGTTAGGGTTTCAAAGGAAATCCCAAATAGAAACGGAAGAACCCGGTATAAACTTCAAAAATCGTAATAAATATGGTGTAATTTTGCCCAAAATACACCGGAGAAGCCATGAACAACCAAAAAAGCAACCCTACATACAAGTCGGCATGGCCCAGGGCCCTTGAAGGCCTCAGAGATGATGAGCAAGGCGATGGAGGGACCATCGGAGGCTTGGGGTTGAAAGGTAGTTGTCGGAGAAGACCGGAGAGAGAGGCGGTGGTTGAAGAGGGATTAGGGTTAGGTTGAGAGAAGAGAGAGGACGAGAGCATCTGAAGGCGGCGGGTATGGAAAAGTGATTAGGGTTAGGGGGTCGTTTAGATATAAAAAGGAAAGAATGAACGAGGGCCGTTGATCTTTTAGAAGATCAACGGCCAGGATCTGATGGGTTTTCGGTTGGGTAGGTGTAATTAGGGTCTGGGTCGGGTGTTTTAATCCGAAATTGGGCTGGGGTATTGGGCTTAATTTGGCTAAAATTGAAAGCCAAATCTGGCTACAGTTTGAATAGCCAATTTTCCCTATTTTTATTTATAATAAATAATAAATAGTTTCTGAAAAATAATTTAATGTGCCAAGATTATTTAAAATATATAATTAAATATTTTAAAAATATAGGGACCAATTTCACGCATATAAAATGTAATTATACATAAAAGAGCTAATATTGCAATTATATGCAATTTAGCTTGAAAAATACCAAATGCAATTATAAAAAATGCATAAAAAAATATATCAACCATATTTTGGCATAAGTATAGAGATTAAATGAATAAATCATCATAACAATAATTTGGGAAGTAATTATTTGTGATTTTATGAATAAAAGGGATGAAAATAAATCAATTTAAATCCTTAAGATCATGGGAAAAATTATAAATACCTTGTGCATGCTTATATATATGCATATATATGCTATTTGAAGGTATTTATGCATATTTAAAAATATATAGGAAAAATTGGGTATCAAAAGCCGCCCCTCTTTACCCGGGAAGGATGAAAGAGTTTTCGGGTAAAGAAATGATGGCCAATTTTGACCGGATGGGATGTTTTGAAAGACGGAGGCCGAACTCTGGTTTTCGAGTTGCCTACATATCCCTGGTCTTACAGGAATCAGGCCATGTGTAGTGCTGGATTCACCCGCGGAGTATGCCGATTAAATTATTGCAAGAACGGACACGAGATGTGGAAGCGGCTACAATGAGCGGCTAAGGCTCGGGACGGTTGGAGGGAACTGGAGCGAGATCGCTCATGCTGGGATAGTGGTTGCTTACTGGTTACCTGCAGATAGAAGATGCTACAAACGTATTTGCGAAAACTTAAACATGATGCAGATTCCCTTTGGACCATGAAGGTTGTCTTCGGATAGTTAAAGATGACGTCCTTGGACCATGACGTCCTGGGCCATGAATTATTTAGTGAGGGATTCGCAAGCCATGAAATGGTGTTCTCGGGCCATGAAAATGGTGCCTCCGAACCATTATGCCTTTGAATAATGATATGCAAGTTTGAGGGATCCTCAGGCCATGGCATGGTGTCTTCCGGCTATGAGAATGATGCCTTTAGACTATGACGCCTTTGGACAGATTGGCGATGTTTCAGCCCATGAGATGCAATAATATGATGTAACAAGACAAGGCTTAGTCTTGTGAAATTGAGGGCAGAGCTTAGCCCGACTGAAAAGCAGGTAAATCGTAGAAGAAATAGAGCAATGTCTGTGCAAAGAGGGACGGTGCTTAGTCCCGTGCAAGTGGGGAGGCAAGGATTAGCCTTATGCAAGTGGGGAGGCAAGGATTAGCCTCATGCAAATATGGAGGCAAGGATTAGCCTCATGCAAATAGGGAGTCAGGGCTTAGTCTCACGCAAATGGAAGGCAGGAGTTAGCCTTATGCAAATATGGAGGTAGAGCTTAACCTCATGCAAGATTCGGGACAGGGCTTAGTCCCATGCAAATGGAAGGCAGTGCTTAGCCTTATGCAGATATGGAGTCATGGATTAGACTCATGCAAGATTGGAGACAGGGCTTAGTCTCATGTAGAGAGAAGGCGGGAGTTAGCCTTATGCAAATATGGAGGTAGAGCTTAACCTCATGCAAGATTCGGGGCAGGGCTTAGTCCCATGCAAATGGAAGGCAGTGCTTAGCCTTATGCAAATATGGAGGTAGAGCTTAACCTCATGCAAAGAGGGATAGAGCTTAGTCCCATGCAAATGGAAGGCAATGCTTAGCCTTATGCAGATATGGAGTCAGGGATTAGCCTCATGCAAGATTGGAGATAGAGCTTAGTCTCATGTGCATGTGGAGTCAGAGATTAGACTCATGCAAATATGGAGTCAAGGATTAGACTCATGCAAATGTGGAGTCAAGGATTAGACTCATGCAAATGTGGAGTCAGAGATTAGTCTTATGCAAGTATGGAGTCAAGGATTAGACTCATGCAAATGTGGAGTCAGAGATTAGACTCATGCAAGTATGGAGTCAGAGATTAGACTCATGCAAAGAGAGAATAGCAGATAAGGGTAGAGTATGTCCAAGCTGGGATACATTCAGTGTCTGATGGCCGGATGGATGGTGAATTTGCTTTGTGTATACATGTTTCGCGAATGCTACCGTTACGTCAAATGTGCCTGCGTTCAAAGAAAAATCGTAAGTTTTATGAGGGGAGGTTGGTTCTTGCTTTGTCACCGGCCTTGCTCTGCTCCGCTCTGGAAACCCCCTTTCGAGTTCCCCTTGGTAGCACCTGACTGTTATGAAAATAGAATTTTCAAAAAATATGCAATTATTGATAAAATAGAATCGTTTTGGAAGCGTATTGATATATGAAGTAATTTTTGATGAACTAGCGGCTATGACACATTTCAAAGGCGTTGCAGCTCTCTTATGTTGGAGTTTTGAGGGTCCTCCTCAAAATTCTGCCCCAGTTTGGTAGATGATTTTTAACTGTTTGCGGATGGAGGACCCTGCTGAATCTTCTTCGGAATTTTGAGAATCCTTCTCAAAATTCTGCCCCAGTTCTTGACTGATTACTGGCTTCCTGGCATGTGATGGCACTGGCTAGACTTGCCTCGGAATTTTGAGGATCCCCCTCAAAATTCTGCCCCAGTTTCTAATCTTGGGGGAAATGAAAATTTTATTATGATATGACCGAACCCATAAGGCTGCCTACATATCCCCTCTTAAACGGGAATTAGGGCAAGCGTAGTTCAATTACATCAGAAAAGAAATGTGAAATAATCTAGGCATAGTATCTCTTGACTACGTTTGAAATGATTGGTTTTGGCCAGATTTCTCCGTCCATCTCTGCAAGTATGAGTGCTCATCCTGTTAGGACCCTATGAACCATGTACGGGCCTTGCCAGTTGGGAGAGAATTTCCCTTTGGCTTCATCTTGATGCGGGAAGATTTTCTTCAATACCAGCTGCCCTGGTGCGAACTGTCTTGGTCTGACTCTTTTGTTGAAAGCTCTAGACATTCTGTTCTGATAGAGTTGGCCGTGGCATACTGCGTTCATCCTCTTTCCATCCATAAGGGCCAATTGTTCATAGCGGCTCCTTATCCATTCCGCATCGCTGAGTTCAGCTTCCTGTATGACTCTCAAAGAAGGCATCTCTACCTCGGCTGGGATGACAACCTCGGTACCATAAACCAACATGTAGGGGGCTACCCCGGTTGACGTGCGAACTGTGGTGCGGTACCCTAACAGAGCAAAGGGTAACTTCTCATGCCACTGCTTGTGATTTTCCACCATTTTCCTTAGTATATTCTTAATGTTTTTGTTGGCGGCTTCTACGGCTCCATTCATCTGAGGTCTGTAGGCGGTGGAATTCCTGCGCTTGATTATGAAAGTTTCACATATAGCTTTCATCAGATCACTGTTGAGGTTGGCGGCATTGTCAGTAATAATGGACTCAGGAACCCCGAATCGGTAGACAATACGATCCTTGACAAAATCTGCGACGACTTTCTTGGTTTCAGCTTTGTAAGATGCAGCTTCTACCCATTTTGTGAAGTAATCAATGGCTACCAGAATAAATCGGTGTCTGTTCGAAGCAGTGGGCTCAATCGGACCGATAACATCCATTCCCAGGCGGCGAATGGCCAAGGTGAGCTTGTTGCATTGAGCTTGTTTGGCGGCACTTTTATCATATCGGCATGCACTTGACATTGAAAGCATTTGCGGACATACTGAACACAATCCGTCTCCATGGTCATCCAAAAGTAACCTGCCCTGAGTATTTTCTTGGCCAGAATGAAGCCATTCATGTGCCGACCGCAGGTCCCAGCATGCACATCCTCAAGTAGCTTAGAAGCTTCCTTTGCATCGACACACCTTAGTAAACCCAAATCCCGAGTTCTTCTGTACAAGTTCCCTCCGCTGTGGAAGAAGTGATTTGACAATCTCCGGAGTGTGCGTTTCTGAATGTGATTTGCATGCCTCGGGTATTCTCCTTTTGATAAGTATTCTTTGATGTCATGGAACCAAGGCTTTCCATCTGCTTCTTCCTCGACATGAGCACAATATGCCAGCTGATTATGGATCCTCACCGGTGGGATCAATATAATTCTTATCTGGATGTTGTATCATGGATGACAAAGTGGCTAATGCGTCGGCAAACTCATTCTGAATTCTGGGCACATGTCGGAATTCTACCTTTGTGAACCTCCTTTTCAATTCCTGCACATGGCGCAGATATGGCAATATCTTGGAATTCTTGGTGGCCCACTCTCCTTGTACCTCGTGCACAAGCAAATCTGAATTACCGATCACCAACAACTCCTGAATGTTCATGTCGATTGCCATATTGAGCCCTAGTATACAGGCTTCGTACTCTGCCATATTGTTGGTGCAGGGAAATCTGAGTTTAGCAGATACGGGATAATGCTGACCCGTTTCAGACACCAAAACTGCTCCAATGCCTACTCTTTTGAAATTTGCGGCTCCGTCAAAGAATATCCTCCAACCGTCATATGCTTCATCAATGTCTTCTCCTACGAATGATACTTCTTCATCAGGAAAATATGTTTTCAAGGGTTTGTATTCTCCTCCCACCGGATTTTCAGCAAGGTGATCTGCCCATGCTTGTCCCTTGACTGCCTTTCGAGTTACATAGACGATGTCGAACTCACTCAGTAGTATCTACCATTTAGCCAACTTCCCAATAGGCATGGGATTCTGAAATGTGTACTTCAGGGGATCCATTCTGGATATGAGGTATATTGTGTAGGCACAGAAATAATGCCTCAATTTCTGGGTTGTCCAGGTCAGAGCGCAGCAAGTGCGTTCAAGCAGAGAATATCGTGCTTCATAAGGTGTGAATTTCTTACTCTGGTAATATATGGCTTGCCCCTTTCTTCCTGTCTCATCATGTTGTCCTAAAACACATCCGAGGGCTCCATCTAAAACTAATAGATAAAGTAGCAATGGTCGTCCTGGTTCTGGCGGGACCAGAACTGGCGGTGTGGACAGGTATTCCTTGATTTTGTCAAAAGCTTTCTGACAATCCTTGGTCCAACTTGTCTCGGCATCCTTCCTCAGCATCTTGAAGATGGGTTCACGTATTACTGTGGACTGTGCTATGAATTGACTGATGTAATTGAGCCGTCCAAGGAAGCTCATCACGTCCTTTTTGCTTTTAGGTAGTGGTAACTTCTCAATAGCTTTGACTTTAGTCGGCTCTAGCTCGATCCCTCGACGACTGACAATGAATCCTAATAACTTTCCTACAGGAACCCCGAATGCACACTTTGCGGGGTTCAACTTCAAATTGTACCTCCTGAGCCTGTCGAAGAATTTCCTCAAGTCTGCTATGTGATCTGCGACCCTCTTGGATTTGATAATGACATCGTCCACATATACCTCTATTTCCTTGTGTATCATATCATGGAAGATGGTTGTCATGGCCCTCATGTAAGTAGCCCCAGCATTCTTTAGACCGAATGGCATCATCTTGTAACAGTATACACTCCAAGGCGTAATAAAAGCTGTCTTCTCGGCATCTTCTTCAACCATCCAGATCTGGTGATAACCTGCGAAGCAATCTACAAAGGATTGGAGTTCAAGCTTGGCGCAGTTATCGATCAGGATATGTATATTTGGCAGTGGGAAGTTATCTTTGGGACTTGCTCTGTTTAAATCTCGATAATCAACACATACTCGGACCTTCCCGTCTTTCTTCGGAATTGGCACAATGTTAGCTAACCAGGTTGGGTACTCAACCACCCTGAGAACTTTGGCTTTGATCTGTTTGGTAACTTCCTCCTTGATTTTCAAACTCATGTCTGGTTTGAATTTTCTGAGTTTCTGCTTGACTGGCGGACACATGGGATTGGTAGGCAACTTGTGAGCTACTATAAATGTGCTCAAACCGGTCATATCGTCATACGACCATGCGAAAATGTCCACATATTCCTTTAGAAAATGGATGTATTCTTCCTTCTCTGTTGGTGACAAGTGAATGCTGACGCGGGTCTCTTTGACGGTCTCGGCGTCTCCCAAATTTACTGCTTCTGTTTCGTCCAAGTTGGAGTTAGGCTTGTTCTCAAAATTCTCAACTTCTCTGACAATTTCCTCGGGTGTCTCATCTTCTTCCTCTGAGTCACTATCCTCATGTTGCGTTGCCTCATTACATGTCACAGTCACTGGTTCATCAGAAAAATAATAATAACACTGTAGAAGGAAAAAGTATAAAAATAGTAATGAATAATGATAAAGGACAAATGCATTTGATGTGAGAAAAATTGTTCAAACAAACTTGGCTCGGTGGATCGAGCATTTATTTTGAAATGAAGAAATCTTAAAACAAATTTGCTGGAAAATTTAAATGCCTAGAATGGCTATAAATTCTGCCAAGCTACCCAGGGACTCGGCGGGCTCGAGATGGTGTGACAGTCCAGTTTCTGAGAACAGCTCCCTTTGCCATAGTCTGAATGGTGAGGCCTTCTTCCTTCTCCTCCTCTATTATGGCACAACAATCCATGTCCTCGTCTTCCAAGAACAAATCCTTCAGCCAAGCTAGTGCTTCTTCTTCTGCAGTTCCCCATATTGTGTCAGCCTGGTGGAAAGCTTGTTCCAAACGTGGTACCGATTGCTCAAGGGGGTAATACGATCCATGCCATGGAGGCGACCAATCATTGTACTCTTGCCATGTATACTGGTATCCGAGCCCAAAGGTGGTACCATGATTTTTCAACCGTATCGGCTTGGTGATACCCTGGAGGTTCTTTCCCAACCCTTTGCTGGGTTCATATCCGGACCATGCTAGTATGCTTTCGATTTTGTTACTCCACCACTTATCCTTCTCGGCGGCATTGACCCGTTCAGTGTGATGATAGGTTTCCCCTCCTAGCCTTCTTCTATGTCCGATGGCCGGGACGGTTTGACTAGTGTAGATGGGGTTACTCCCATCTCCATAGATGATTACCTCCTGACGGTTCCATTCGAATTTTATGGCTTGATGTAGTGTGGAGGGCACGGCTCCAGCAGCATGGATCCATGGGCGGCCCAACAAAAGATTATATGAGGCTGGTATGTCAAGCACTTGAATTCAACGTCGAACCAAGTTGGTCCCATCTGCAAGCAAAGGTTGATTTCCCCGATCGCGGCCCTCTAGGACCCATCGAAAGCCTTCACATTCATGCTTCTGGTCCGTATTTCATGGAAACCTTTGTCCAACCTTTTCAGGGTGTCCAACGGACAAATATTTAAACTCGAACCTCCATCAACCAGGACCTTGGCAATGAACTTGTCTTCAAATTGTACCGCAATATGCAGTGCTCGATTGTCATTCAGACCTTCAGGTGGCAGCTCATCTTCATGGAAGATAATCTTATGGCTCTCCAGCACCTGACCGACCATGTTGGCCATTTCTCCTCCAGTGATATTATTGGGTACATAAGCCTCGCTCAGTACTTTCATCAAGGCGTTCTTGTGTGCCTCTGAATTCTGTAGTAGTGACAGGATAGATATCTGAGCAGGGACCTTGTTCAGATGTTCAACGACAGAATACTCTTTTGCCTGTACTTTCATCCACAGGTCATCTGGCTCGGTCTCAATGACAGGCTGTCTGGCAGTGGCATCCTTACTTGAACCTCCCAGGTGTTCAGGTGTATAGACCCTTCCAGTTCTAGTCATTCCTTGTGCGGCGTCAGATTCCTCCATCTTAGTCTTCCTATTTCGCCGAGCCTCGGCAACATAATCCTAGGGTATTGCTTTTGAGTTGAATGGGGGTGTGGTTGACACCGTCATGGTAAAAGGTGTGACCACTTCTACTTCAAATGGAGCGGAGGTGGCTGCGGGCGGAGCTACTTCTACCTCAAATGGAACTGATGCAGTTACCTCAACATCAATAGGTGCCTGAGTCTGAACCACGATAGGAGTAAGTGTGACTGAAACCTTGAAGTCATGCCTTCTCGAATGAGCCCGATTGACCCCTCAGGGTCCCATTCTTCATTTGTTTCTATAACATGTACACCGTCACCTCTATGATCAGTGAGGGGATTGTTGCGGACATTAGGTGCGGCTTCCTTTGCTTATATGACCTTGTTGACAATGGGTGTCTGGATCTTATCCTTCAATGTTCGGCACTCAGCATTGGTATGCCCTTTCATACCGGAGTGGTATGCACAGGTTTTGTTCGGATTGACCCATTGGGATGGATTTTCTAGTGCCACAGCGGGAATAGGAGTGACATAACCTTCAGCCTTTAACCTTTCATACAATTGGTCGATGGGCTCAGCAATGGCGTTGTATTGTCTGGGTGGCTTGTGTTCGAAGTTGGGTCTTGGTCTTGGATTATTTTGGCGAGTTGGTGGTGACTGAAAGTGGGATAGTTGGGAATTATAGGTGTGATAGACAGTGGCTGGTTGAGAATATCTGGGAGATGAAGGTTGATATGTAGGTGGTGATGCTTGGTATGTAGGTGGAGGTGTTTGGTATGTGGGTGGAGGTGTCTGGTAGGTGAGTGGAGTTTTTGGGCCCTGGGCCACCATCACTGCCCCAACATCTCTCTTCTTCGATATGCCGCTCGATTGGAGTGCCTTATTCGTGGCTTGCAGTGCCTCGAAATTCGTTACCATCCCGCTCTTGATTCCTTCCTCGATCCTTTCCCCGAGCTTGATGATATCAGAGAATTTGTGATTTTTGATAACCATTAACCTCTCATAATATTGCGGATCCTGTGCCCTGACGAAGTAATTTATTCTATTTGTTCTTCACTACCGAAAGGCGGGTCCTGTACGNGGTATTGCTTTTGAGTTGAATGGGGGTGTGGTTGACACCGTCACGGTAAAAGGTGTGACCACTTCTACTTCAAATAGAGCAGAAGCGGCTGCGGGCGGAGCTACTTCTACCTCAAATGGAACTGATGCAGTTACCTCAACATCAATAGGTGCCTGATTCTGAACCACGATAGGAGTAAGCGTGACTGCAACCTTGAAGTCATCGCCTTCTCGAATGAGCCCGATTGACCCCTCAGGGTCCCATTCTTCATTTGTTTCTATAAAGTGTACACCATCACCTCTATGATCAGGGAGGGGATTGTTGTGGACATTAGGTGCGGCTTCCTTTGCTTGTATGACCTTGTTGTCAATGAGTGTCTGGATCTTATCCTTCAATTTTCGGCACTCAGCAGTGGTGTGCCCTTTCATACCGGAGTGGTATTCACAGGTTTTTTTCAGATTGACCCATTGGGAGGGTTTTCTAGTGCCACAGCGGGAATAGGAGTGACGTAACTTGCAGCCTTTAACCTTTCATACAATTGGTCGATGGGCTCAGCAATGGCGGTGTATTATCTGGGTAGCTTGCGGTCGAAGTTTGGTCTTGGTCTTGGATAATTTTGGCGAGTTGGTGGTGATTGGAAGTAGGATGGTTGGGAATTATAGGTGTGATGGACAGTGGCTGGTTGAGAATATCTGGGAGATGATGATGTTGTAGTGGAGCTGGTATTGGCAATGGATTGATATTTTGAGGTGGAGTTGCGTATTGATTTGGTGCGGTAGGATTTTGTGGCTTTTGGTTTTGTGTGTTTTGAGGAGGTGTCGGGTTCTTTGTGTTCTGTTGGTGGATATTAGGGACATTGAGGGTGAGTGACAAATTTGCCAAATTGCGGACCTGCTCAAGTTCTCCTTGCAGTTCTAGTATCTTTTGTTCCATTCTTAAAACCAGGTCATTCAGGGCGGAGTACTGCGAGCGTCGGAAGTCTCTGCGTTCTCAACGTTTTCCTTCCGTATTCCACTTAAGTTGTCCATCTTTGATTTTCCTCTGCCCTTTACGTTGCTTGGAGAGGAGGAGGTGGAGGGCCTCTAGATCTGGTATGATATGCTGATGAGGTCAGTATAGATGAACCAACCTAAGGGGATGGGAATAATAATAAAAATAAGCAAACACAAAAGGTGACAAGTTAGTGAGGATTCCAAAATGTTTGCAGTATATAAACTCGTATCCTAATTTGGGAGCCTCGTTGTGCCCGAGGTAGGCCTAGCGACAAATAAATTTGGAGAACTTCAAATGCCAATAAATGCTTCATTTCATAATATAAAAGTAGACGAATCCAAAAACGACACTAACATACTAATAAAACAAGATAGCACTTGGCCTTATTACATTTTAGGAAAAGCAAGTAAATCTAATCTATTTGGTCCCAGAAGGACCTTCCCCAGATTCGATCTTCCGGACTCCATCATACAGATCTCCCAGCTCTCGTAGTCCCAGCAGCAAGTAGGCTCGGGCCAGATGTCCTCCCTCAGCTCCCTCAGCTCCCTCAGCATTCTGACAGTTTTCAATCCTCTTTATGACTTTGCCCTCTAGTTCCACTATTCCTCGCTCCAGATATTCCAGTTTCTTATTGGAAGTGACTGCCATCTCTTTCCATTCCTCGATCAACCTCACGTTCCTCTCATGTATTTCCCGATGCTCATTCTCAGAGTCGTGGACCCTCTTGCGCAGCCTGTTGTATTTGACTTGGGCTTCATCTTCCTCGTCTATGATTCTGTTCCCTCGACCAGTCCCCGGTGTCACCGTTCCTTTCAGATTGTCCTCCAACCATGCCGGGTAGAGAGGCTCGCATCCCGCGTGATATCTGTCTGGCTCAACAGTGCTTTTCTCCACAATGATTTTGCAGTGCCACATGTGCTGAGCTTGGCACTTGTAAGGTACGTCGTCGTCTTGGAAATTCACCCTGAAATGACTCATCTTGATGACCCTTGGTACAACCTGTTTCTTGCCTCATAACTCTCATAGGGATATATGGATATATCCCTCTCAACCCGATCAACACCAAGTGTAGAGCATCCCTGGACCTGATATTAAACTCGTCTGTTGGGAACCATTTAACCATCCACTACACCTATCCCTCGGTCAGATTGTTGAAGAACTCTACCCATTCGCTGGCACTTTCCGGCTGAGCAAATCTGTCTGGAATGTAGGTCATCTGCTTAGGGTGATGGAAGGCAATGTGGTCGTTCCAAGCCATTCGCGGAAATTCTTGACGATAGCGACCGTTTTGGAGATGCTCCAACAACCATAACTGCAGCAATAAATTACAACCCTCGAAATGCATGACCCCTCTTTGACAGCGCTCTAGGGCCCTGTAGATGTCAGTTATGATCATGGGGACTATGGTATATGTCTGTCCATCAATCCCTTCCATCAGAGTTTTGGCGACTATGGCCAACCTAGTGTGGATTCTTCCCTTTTTCATTGTGAACACTATCAGCCCTATAAAGCACACAATGAACACGAACACCCTGCGGTGGACGTGACCTAGTGAAGTAAGGGCGATCTCATCATGGTAAGTGCGGAAAGACTTGCTATGGCCATACATCTCGTACAGATATTCGAAAGGTATGTAAGAGTCCTTCAAGCACACTAGGTCGACATTCTTTTTCAGCCCCATCATCTTCAAAAATCCCCTGCCCGTACGATTTTCTGGCACCAAAAGCCCAGGACTATCCCAAGTCAACCCTGCAAGTCTTCCTATTTCCTCTAGAAGCGGCGTCATCTCTATGTCACCGAAACGGAACACAGCTCTTTCACTATCCCAGAATAAGGTGGCATCCTCGATCAATTTGTTGTTTGGTTCAATATCTAGCAGGGAAGGCAAGTTACCCAGGTACTTTTTCACATGCTTCTTGTCACTTGAGGAGAGATCCTCCCACCAATCTAGCAGCAATGGAGGGATGTTGCTAACCATACTGAATCTGGGGACCTCGTGCCTCATTTTCTGCAAAACAAAAGTGTTAGCCCTTACCCCCACCGGACTCGACTATTTATACATTTATGATCAGCATATCGGCATTTAGTTCTCCAAATTAATGCACAAAACGTGGCTGCATCCATTGGGATTATGGATCATTATGTGGACAACATAACTGATCTGACTAGGTTTGACCATGATGCATGCACAATTTAAACAGAGTAAGGTTTCTATGGGGTTTTAGACTGATACCTTTAAGCGGACAACTTGAGGGGGAAGGCACGTAACCGTCGACTGCACCACTGATCGACTGGTTTTACCGCAAATAAGCCTTTCCGAATTTAAGGGTAGTAAATAGGAAGAGCGCAATCACTCATTAAAGCGTTGCTATAGGATTTGAGACGCACGAGTGGAATATGATGAGGAGCATGATTTATGCAGCAATTAATAACATGTAGTCAAGCATTTTCTCGTAGGAAAAATAAATAAATATTGTATTTAAATAATTGAAAGACGGTTACAGGAAAAGGGAAACATGGAGACAAATTAGTTTCAGGGCAATAAAGAAATCATAAATGCTTGAAAAATAGACAGTTAAAATCAAATAAGAGAGAAGGGTACGGGATAAGCATGCTTGGACTAATTAATAAAAGACGAGTTCGTTATGGTAAGAGCCTAAAAATATCCCCAGCAGAGTCGCCATGCTATCGCCCCCCCTTTTTCCCTCCCTTTTTGATGGAGAGAGGTTCGGGTTACATTCACGGGGTGTAATGACTCATTTCCTTTTGGGAATTGGGTATTTGAAGAGTCGCCACCTAACGGCTTATGGTGCGTTAGGGCACCTTGAGCGATTAACTCTTGGGTTGGTTTGCATTACCAGAGATTAGGGTAAGGGTTCGAAGTAACCTCGAGGGGAAGATGTTAGGAACCCCTCTTGGTCCACAACTGTGGGTCCCGCCCGAACTTATATTCACAAATTAGTCCATATATACGGTTGAACCAAATAAGTTGCAAGTAAAGCACGTTGGGTAACTCAAATAGTAAGATAAAGGTCTGAACAAAGGTTTAAATAAAGAAAGGATTCGGTAAGGAGGGGTCCTAGGTTGGTTATCCAACAGGATCACCCCACGCAATGTCCGATAAACACTCCTCAATGAGGGGCTACACGTGACATTAGTGCGTAGTTATCATATCCCATGTCTACCCTTCCCATCCCCTTATTGGTCATGCAAAGCGAGTGTTTGGTCAATGATTCCTATTGCGTGCTGCTATCCGTCCCTTCTTAATGGTCCTGGAGGGAATCAGGACCTCTACCTATAGGTGGTTCTAGACCTACCCCTAAGGTTTTAAAAGGCGAAAATTCTAAGGCGACAGTCAAAAACAATTAGGACTTTCACACATAATGGGAGCAATTAAGAGGCTCAGAGTTTCCTCCTCAAACAAACACATAAGCAGCACGACTCAAGCACAGTTAAGGTCTTTTATTAATCAATGTCCTAAAGCAGGATATCTAAGTGAATATGCAGAAACAGAAAAACCCTTTTTAGACTCAGAAGTTACACCCTAGTAGTTGCTTAGGGACTCTTTTTAAAAGCTTGTTAGGATCAGAAAACATCGAGCGATAGGGACATTTTCAGAGAATGCAGTTTTGAAAACGCCTTAAAGGCTTGCCTATACGCAGAATACTGATGTCTATGTTAATACGGAAACAAAACAGGTTTTGAAATAAACATCCTTTAATACCTATAGGCATGATATTTAATGAGATTGAGGTAGTTTGAAAGAACTTGTTTTAGGAAATGCTTAATACTTAATAAAACCAATTCAGAAACGAACTAGGCGTGATCAAGTCAATTTATTAGACTAAATTAACAGACAGAATTGCGAGTAGAGCTCCCTATATGCATGATATCTAAGCGTAACACTGATTTTAACGATTTGCAGGAATGGAAACATACATAAATACTTGTTATAACTGAATCTGGATTAGGTCCTATAGGCATGGCATCTAGTATTAAACTGATTTTAAGACATGATTGTTTGGAACCTATAAGCATGGCTTCTAAACATGACAGAATGTAAAGCCTTATAGACATGGTTTCTACTTAATGAGCAAACAAACCTAAAAGTGAAATCCTATGGAAATGATTTCTATTAGGCAAAGTAATCAGATTAAAGAGTAAAATCCTATGAGCATGTTGTCTATTCAGAGCAAACAGACTTTAAAAGTAAAGTCCTAGGAGCAGGATTTCTACCCGTATTACCCCATAAAGTATGCATCTACCCACCCTTTTTACTAAATACCCCAATATCTGTTTACAAATTATTACAGGCCAATGAATGAATTACATAAATAGAAATAGAAAATCAAGAAGCTATTCTATAGGAGCCTTCAATTAGGCTCAGATTTCCCAAAGCCTCTAATGGTCTCATATGCCTCAGTTCCATAGACAAATCAGAGTCTAGGTGCATCGAAGTTCCCTAAGGATCTCAAGGATCTCGGGCAGTGCTTACACCTAGACTTAGTAGCCAAAGATTGAACAAGTGCAGTGTGGAAAGGCCAGCCTCAGTATGCCAGAGTTCAGAGGGTTCTCAAAAGGATCCTAAGGCAGTACACATACTAGAGGGGGCAGAACTTATTGACTAAGAGTAGAGAGAAAAGTGATGGTCACAAATTGAAAAGGTTTTAGTAAGAAACTGTATTTAACAAAAAGTCTTTTTCTTTTGAAAATAATGTAGTAGAACAACAGAGACTTGTTTGAAGAGATGAATAGAAGTCAAAACACCTTAGGACAGGTTTATACACATCTAGTTCACAGAACCAAGTAAATTCAGCAGTCACACACAGGGGTCAAGGGGTTTGGGATACATAGAACATTTGCCTGCAAACACATAACCCAGCAAAGGTCTAGGACTGGTTTGGACATGCTCAGAAACAGTTGACACTGGCATAGTCAAAAAACCAGACATGAAGAACACAACCATATAGAGGGGTGATAGGGATTTGGGAATTCATGGGATATAGGATGGTAAGTACACAACAAGCAAGAGATAAGACATGCTCAGAAACACACATAAAGGGGAATATACTGATCTAAAGGAAGGGGAAGACATAACAACATGCTGATAATGTAACTCTTAACTACAAATTTCACAACAAAACCATAAATAAAAGTGAACTAGAAACAAGAGGAACTGAAACAATAAGAGAATCATGTCGTTGTTGGAACTTTAAATCGAAACTAGGACATACTAGTGAAGAGGAGAGTAAGCAGAATGAAAGAACAAGGGAGAACAAATGAAAATTGGCTTGCAGCCGGCTAACTTAGAACAGTAGCAAATAGTACAAGAGAGAGCAGAGCTTTTCTTTTAGTATGAGAGATAGTTTTGAACCCCAGTGTTCGTGTATTGTGCTAATGAAAGACTAGAGTATTTATAGCTTGAAAACAGGTAGCAAATAAGGTAATAATCATAGTAGCATGGTAATTAAGGAACTCAAAATCAGTCAATCAAAAAATCAAGGCAAGTACTCCCTTAAGTTAAGGGAATTAATTCAAACGGTAAGAACCAGTAGCATATAAGGCAAGAAAAAATCAGTACATGACTAATAAGGAAAGAATCAAGGTTCAGTAAGCATAGGGTAGTCAATTAGGACTAAGTTTGGAAACTCCAATTAAGGAAATGATTCAGTGAGAATAAAGTACCACAGCAAATAAGGTAGAGGGATCAGTCAATTTAAACAGACGAGGTAGAAGTTTAGGGTTTTAAAAGAAAATCTTTCAATCAAACCATCAAATAAGGAAATCAGAATCAATCAAGAGAGAGTTATGATTCTATACTTCAACATATAAATAGAGAAGAACAAACAGACGTAGCAAACAGGCAAGGTCAGCAACATCGATAGAAAGAGGCAAGAGATGAACAATCAAGATGAATACAATCACATAGAGCTGATATAAGTAGGCTAAGGACTCAGTAAAACCTATTCGAAGCACGGTAACCACAGAGACTTAACAAGAATTGAGCAGTCATGCTAACACACAGAACCAAAACAAAGAAGATCTAAAAAATTAGGGCTTTTAACATAGGCGAGTTGAAAAAGCAGTAAGAACATAGAATCAGTCAAGATATGCAAGGATAGAAGTTTCAAACATAAAGAATCAGTTTAAACAAAGTGTATAAGAAGTTCCGAAAACCCTAGCTTTAGAAGAAAGTAAAACAACTCGCAATCGATGATTTTTGCAAAAGAAGTTTGAGAATAGTGTAAAACATAGAAAGAAACTAACTTGAATCGTCAAAAATATCACAGATCTAAGAGATACAAACGAAAGTTAGGGTTTCAAAGGAAACCCCAAATAGAAACGGAAGAACCTGCTATAAACTTCAAAGATCGTAACAAATATGGTGTGATTTTGCCCAAAATCACACCGGAGAAGCCATGAACAACCAAAAAAGCCACCCTAGATACAAGTCGGCATGGCCCAGGGCCCTTGAAGGCCTCAGAGATTATGAGCAAGGCGATGGAGGAACCATTAGAGGCTTGGGGTTAAAAGGTGGTCGCCGAAGAAGACCGGAGAGGGAGGCGGCGGTTGAAGAGGGATTAGGGTTAGGTTGATAGAAGAGAGAGGACGAGAGCATCTGAAGGCGGCGGGTATTGAAAAATGATTAGGGTTAGGGGGTCGTTTAGAATTAAAAAGGAAAGAATGAACGAGGGTCGTTGATCTTTTAGATCAACGGCTAGGATCTGATGGGTTTTGGGTCGGGTAGGTGTAATTAGGGCCTGGGTCGGGTATTTTAATCCAAAATTGGGCTGGGGTATTGGGCTTAATTTGGCTAAAATTGAAAGCCAAATCTGGCTACAATTTAAATAGCCAATTTTCCTTTTTTTAATTTATAATAAATAATAATAGTTTCTGGAAAATAATTTAATGTGCCAAGATGATTTAAAATATATAATTATTGTTTTAAAAATATAGGGACCAATTTCACGCATATAAAATGTAATTATACATAAAGGGCTAATATTGTAATTATATGCAATTTAGCTTGAAAAATACCAAATGCAATTATAAAAAATGCATAAAAAATATATCAACCATATTTTGACATAAATATAGAGATTAAATGAATAAATTATCATAACAATAATTTGGGAATTAATTATTGGGACTTTATGAATAAAAGGGAAGAAAATAAATCAATTTAAATCCGTAAGATCATGGAAAAAATTATAAAAACCTTGTGCATGCTTATATATGCATATATATATATGCTATTTGAAGGTATTTATGCATATTTAAAAATATATAGGGAAAAATTGGGTATCAACATTGCGTATACTTGCGTGTGCGTTTGGCCGCAACAAGTTTTTGGCGCCGTTGCCGGGGACTTAGAAATTAACTATTTTTGTAGATTAGACTTTTACTTTTATCTTTATAATTTTTATTTTTTTCCTTCACTTTTTGTAAATATTTTATTTTTATAACTATTTGATTTTTCTCTTAGTATTTTTCTATTTCTCTCAGCATGACATCTGGGGATGAAATATCCGGAGGTAAGGTTATTGATAAAGACGCTTGGTTGACGGAAGACTGTTATGGCCCGTCTTTCTGGGCTTGTCATGACCTGACCTCTTTGAAGTCTGAATTTGAAAGGGTTGGTATTGGGACGGATATTCTCGACTAGGCGAATATGCGGAACGACGTTGTCTTCTAACAACGTTGGTGAATGATTGGTCTAAGGAGAGAGATGATCTTGCACATAAAATTGATAATTTTGGCTTGGCTATGCATAACTTAGATGCAGATTTGAGTGCAAACGTTGATGCGTGTAACGCCCAATAATTTAATAATGAGTTGTGTGAAGCTGAAAAAAATCTTCTAGGCCAAATTGAGGAGCTAAAACGAGAATACCAATCACTAGACCATGTTTTTCTTGAGGATGCCAATATTGAGAAGAGTGCTCTAAAGTCAAATGAGGGAGTAGATAACATTACTTTGGGAGACTTGAGTGTGTGTAAATATGGGGATGCAAATAGTAGTAAAATTCATGAGTTAGGGCACATTAGACCTCACTCCAATCATTTTTTTCACATTGTGTTTAGGTAGTAAGATAGTAATCGAACCATCTGAGCCAATGAGGGGGTCAAAGAGTGAGGATGAGAGTTCCTATATTCTTGAATTTGTTGTTCCAAAAGCCAAAAATTACATTCCTCATCTAAAGGCCAAGAAGTGCAGAGTGAAAAAATTATTACTTGGCCTGGTTATCATTGTAGCCCCACCACTGGAGCATAGCCGCAGACTGGATGCCATGTTAGGGGTACAATTCATAAGTTCGAGGTGGAGGAAAAAGTAGTTCACGTCGTGCCGCGACGTTAAATTAGGCGCTTGTTAGGGGGCAACCCAACTTTACTGCTTTCTTTTATTTTTTATTTTTTTTTCTTATTGTATTATTTTTGTAGTGTTGTTTTATTTTGTAGGAATTTGAGCATAGGGAGCAAAGCCATAGAAAGTGTGCAAAAGTGAGCCATGTGGTTGGAAATAAGTGTGGGGTGCCCGCACAAAAGATCATACCTGGGAGAAGTCTAAGAATCCCGTGAGCTGCTAATGCTTCGGCCTTTGGCCTACCAGGGAGTCTCTTTTACCCTCTTGTTATTTACAGTATGCATTGAGGACATTGCACAATTTTAAGTGTGGGGTGAGGAGATTGTTTGGATAAATTTTTGTGCTATCCTAGTAGTTGTAGTATTCTTTCTTAGTGTAGTAGATTTTATGTAAAGAAAAAAGTAGAAAATTTGAACTTTTCCCACGATGGATTTTGTGGACACTTTTCTTGAGGGATTGAAGTCTAAACAAAACAAAAAAATTAAAATAGAAAAATACTTTTGTATCAATAATCCCCCGTGATTTTTCTTTGTGCCTCAGTTCTTTTCCATGGGATGTAGTTTGAACCGGGTAGTAGTATTTTTTTATTTTTTAGAGTAGATTAGAATTTAGGGAATAAATGGAGGAAGAAATATGAGATTCCTAGGCGCCTTGACTTGCTTGATAGTAGCATATTTAGTCTTTGGCATGTGTCGTATCTTCCCTATATTTTGATAGTAATCTTGATGCCTTTATAAATTGGATAACATGTTCTGTAGCGCCTATGTCTCGTTTACTTGACTTATGTTCACTTTGTGCTTAAGGCTTAATATCTTGTGGATCCGTGAATACTTTCATTATTTGAGAGTCGGAATGGGATCGTCCATAGTGAGTCATGTGCCATGTGTGGTGAGGTTTTTGTGTAGTCTACGTATTGCACTTGTGTCTAGAACTTGCCCGGTATGTGAGTCGAAGCGAAATTTGAGGTGATGCTCGATTCGAGAAATGATTTTAGGCTTTCTTTGGTCTTTTTGAGCTTAAATGCTCATCACAAATAAAATCTATCCCTAGTTAACCCTTTTGAGCCTATATACTTCTATTTGGCATCCACATTACAAGCCTATACCCTTTTTTTATTCTCAATTGACATTGTTTTGATCCTTTTACTTCTTAAAGCACTTCAATTGTGAGATGAGCGCTAAAAGAAGTAAGAAGGAACTAAGTGTGGAGTGGCTTTTGAGTGGAACCAATGAAAGGAAGAAATGTGCACTTGTTTTGTAAAATAATACAGCACAAGCGGAAATTTAAAAAAAATAGTTGGAAAAAAGAGAGAGAATAATCTGGAAAAAAAAAGGAAAATAGGTATGAATAAATTGTTGTCTTGTTCTTGCTAATGGGTATGAATTAAAGTAGTGCTTAACGAAGAAGGAAATATTTTTGGGGGTAATATTGTTTGTTAAGTGGATTGAAGAATTTGCGATTAAAGTTGATTATGTGATGTGTTAAAGTGCTTAGGAGGGTTAGTCACTACTCCTATATATATATATCATACCCGTCCCTTAGCCCACATTACAATCACAAAAAAGTCCTAATTGATTTTAGATCGAGTGGGCCTACATTAGTAATGATTTACATTATGGGCAAGCCTATGGTACCAATTGCATGCATGTGACTTCTTTGTGAGGGTGAGATTTTTTCTTTGATATTTATGAGTCCTTAAATTATATGTGATCATGAGATGCGAATGCGTGGATTCAACTTACTCTCTTGTTCTTGTTGAGAGGGCACATGGTTTCACGAGGGATAGGTAACATTATTATAATTCTCTCAGTGATGTTGGGTGTTCAAGCCATGAGTGCATTGTGACATTGAGTTGGTTTTTGAGGCTAGGATTGTTATGAGTATGTTGTCTTTGTTTGAATATTTTTGAAGTTGGCATAAGAAAAAGGGAATTGTATGTGATTGCATATGAAAGGGGCTAATTGTTGGTATCAACCAACGTCATGGATGCTTAAGCTTAATTGAAATGTGTGGCTTGATAGCAATAAGCTTAATTTTGTTCGATCGGTTGTGGGTTGATTCTACTTTGCTCGAGGACGAACAAAGGTTTAAGTGTGGGGGGGTGATGTTGGGCATATTTCTATATGTTTTGATGTTACTTTACCCATATTTTAACCGCTTTTAAATGCTATTTGATCTTTAAAATGCCCAACATGGTTTAATTATTAGTTTTATGACTAATGGAGTTGTGTGCGATGATTTAGGGTGTTTGGAGTGCAAAAATATGAAGAAAAGGTGCTCTAGCTAGAGGAGGAGGGGTTGGATGCGTTGCATCCAACCTAGAGAAAGATTATATTTCGTGCACCCTTAGCAGTGAAGTCGGCCCATAGCATCCACACCTGGGCAAAGCTGAGATGGAGGAACAAAGGGTGGATGCGAAGCATCCAGCCTAGCATGCGAAGCTGAGAAGCGGAGGACGAGGTGGATGCGAAACATCCACCCCAGCATCAATCCCTGAAGTTGATTCGGATTAGGAATATGAGAACTTTGGCCCATGACTTTTGTACGCAATATATAGGCCAAAAACGCCCCTTTTAGGTCATCTAACACACTTTTTGAAGGGAATTCGACCTAGGGAGAGCAAGGAGCCACCGTGGAGGCCGGGTTTCATCTTTTCTTCCACCAAACTTTGTAATTTTTATGTTTCTTTGTATGATTTATGTTCTATGTGGAGCTAAACTTCACGTTCTAGGGATGTGGTTCTTTCATGACTATTATTATTCGGATATTGATTTCGCCTTCTTGATTTATCATATTGGTTTATTTATTCAATCTTGCGCTTAATTATTTGATTGCTTGATCACCAATTGAATACTATCTACGAATCTAGAGTTGAACTCGAAAGTGGGAATTCTAGATTGCATATAGGATTGAGTAGAGCAAGTTCTTGAACCTGGATCGGGGGAACGGATTCACGGTTAGGATAGGCATATACCTAATTGCCTTGCTTGGTTGATGTACAGGAAAATGTAAATGCGTTCTTGTTGATTCTAACTCCATAGACATATAGGCGTTAGGTTAGCTTGAATAGGCGAGTAAGAACTCGACAGATTTTATGAGCAATATTAACCCTGTTAACCAATAAACTAGATAAATTAGTTAGTCAATTCAATAGGAATGTTAGATATCTCATAACCCTAGATTGTTTTCACCACATTGATAATATAAAAATCTACTCTTCCTCTGTTTATAGTTCATTAGTTATTTTCTTTTTAATTTAATTACTTTAGCATCACTACTTTTGGGTTTAATTCTTGTTTAGATAGTTATGATAGTCTAATTTAGTTAATAGTTAATCACAAGTCATCATGGGTTCGACATCCGACTTTTAGTCACTTTATTGTTTGACGACCGCGTATACTTGCGTGTGCGTTTGGCCGCAACAAAACCTAAAAATCAGTTCGGTACGATACGGTTCGGTCGGTTTAGTCGGTTTTTAAATATCCATTGACACCCCTAGTTAGGTCTATTACTTAACCACTATTAGGGACACGAAATGTGGCAAAGAGACAAGCAGATCACGAGATGAACTTTTATGTGGCTTGATCTGCTTCACTGACAAATAGTAAGCTGTATTGTTTGCCTCTTAAGCGACATGTTTATTTAGATATTGCAATGGGAGAGGATACATGACATTAACGAGTCATGATACTGCCTCCTTTAAAATTTGGATGTTCTAATTGCTGGACATGAACTTATCAATGTAAGATAATTAAATTTTGTTGTATACCGACGAAACAAGGTTCGAGTGGATCCAATGTTATTAAAAATAATAAAAAGGTTTTTAAAAAAACTTCTTTTAAAATAGACATTATTGGAATAAAAAAATAGAGGGTACGAAATAATTGGAAGAGAAGGAGAATATTAGTTTTCTTGACCACGTGCAGCCGACAGACGTTGCAGAAAATAGAGGAATAAAACGTTTTATTTGGATCCTATGCCAATAATATCATGTGGGGTTGACGATAGCCGCAGCCATTCCACTTGGATACAAGCTGTCCCAAGCACAGAAAAACAATGGCCCTCGTCTTCTGAAGGTTAGTATTTTTTTTTTTTTTTCTAGTATTGGTTTTAAAGTGATATAAATTAATTACTATAAAATACTGAGATTGATTGGATATTTTTATATTCCTTCCATTTCTATTTATGTGATTCGACACAAAATCTAACAAAAAAAATAATTTAAAACTTGTGATCCTAAAGCTTAAAGCTAAGAGTAAAAGTTTTGTGATGTCATAGCATTAGTATGATTATAAAGTTTCTTATTAAAGTAATATGGATAAAAATAAAAATTTAATGTTTAATTATTATCAAATATAGAACTGTATTTTGCAAGAACTAATAAATGAAATGTATCATATAAATTAAAACGGGAGAAGTATAATTTTTTTTAGATATGTATATTTTGTTTCTTAAGAATGTCATGAAATCAATGATCGAATTCATACGGATAATTAAATGTGTTGAATCTCGGACTCAAACTTTGCATTCTTTTAGTTGTAAGTGTGTATAAAAGTGGCAACAATAAGGTGTCCGATAAGTAGTATTTAGGTAATTAACTTAAATTTAGTACCCGTGTTTGATTTCTACAAATTCCCATAAAACTTCTAAAAATTATACGAGTTACTCCCTCCGTCTCATTTTAGCAGTCGTGGTTATTAAAAATAATTGTCTTGTTATAAATAGAATTTTATTTATGGTGAATGTCTATATTTAAACTTGGTGGCTAAGTCACTCTCTCCCTATAAATAGAGGGGTCTTACCCCATTGTAAATCATCCCGAAATTCAATAAGAATTTCCTCTATCTCTTTCTCTGCAATATTGTTCTTCTACTTTTATTGTTTTATTACGCGTTATCAGCACGAGACTCTACCGTCTCAAGAAGCTTTTGGAAAGATTAAGGTATAACTTTTCTCCTCTTTTTAATTATGACTGACATTATGAAAAGAAAGTTCGTTGCCCTTGAAATTTCGGGCAAAAACTATATGACATAGGTGTTGGATGCTGAAATCCATTTAGATGCAATGGGTCTTGGAGACGCCATTAAAAACAAAACTAAAGCATCCACCCAAGACTGTGCTAAGGCCTTGATTTTCTTGAGTCATCACCTTGATGAAGGGTTGAAAATAGGATATCTCACAATCAAAGATCCACTTGTTTTGTGAAATGGGTTAAAGGAAAGATATGACAACTTAAAGTTGGTCACTCTTCCACAAGCACGATATGATTGGGCTCATCTGAGGCTCCAAGACTTTAAGTCTGTTTATGAATATGCGATGCTCAGAATTACTTCTAAATTAAAACTCTGTGGAGATACTATCACTGACTATGATATGCTTGAAAAAACGTTTACAACGTTTCATGCCTCTAATATGGTCCCGCAACAGCAGTACAGAGAGAAAGGTTTCAAGAAGTACTCTGAGTTGATTTCTCTTCTCCTTGTGGCTGAACGAGGTGTATTCCCATTATGCTAAGCGTGGAAAAGGCTGTGGACCTATTCGTGGTCGTGGTCGTGGTCGTGGTCGTGGCCGTGGCCGTGGACAAGGAAGAAATTTTCCTGGTGTTACACCCCCCAAAGAAAAATAACCACCAAAAATGGAAAGGGAAAGATGAGAAGCCAAAGGCAAATGGTTCAGAAACTGAATGTTATCGTTGCGGTGGAAAAGGGCATTGGGCAAATATTGTCGTGTACCAAGATATTTGGTTGAGCTTTATCAAGCATCTCTAAAGAATAAAGGCCCTGAAGCCAATTTTGTCTCTAACAATAATTTTGACATCACCCACTTGGATGTGGCAAACTTCTTTGAGCGCCCTGATGGAAAAATAGACCACTTGATCGGTGATGGATCCGTGGTTAAAGATGATTGAGTAGTTTAATTTTTATTTTTGCATATTCGTAGTAGTTAATGAATAAACATCATGTAATCACAGTCCTTTACATGAGTAGTAGTTATTATTATCTATTAGTATTATTATTTTATTGGATTTTGATGTATACTTCGCGTGGTTTTAATACAGTCCTTTTTTTTGGGATAAAATTTAGTAGGTGGTATTTTAAGGATGGAGTGGGAATAATAGTTTAATTTTGAATGTATGTATTGATTATTATATTTATATATACTGTTCTCAATTTTATACATATATATGATATATTTAGTATTATTGTTACTGCAAATCAGTTGTGCTTTGTATTATTACTCTTAACATTTGCATGCCGTAGTGTAATTTTAGTTATGAATTTAAACTGTAAACTTATATTTTGTAGGTTATAACATTGCAGATTGACTATGTATTTTTAAGCACTTATAACTGATGATAAACAATAATAGTAAAGTTTGTTTAACAATTTTTGTTTATACTGCAACATTGCTTAAATATTTGTGACTGCATGCAGAATATACATCATCATTGTATAAAATAATTTGTTATATTTTACAAACAGCTATGTGTATGTATAATATTTATTAACTATTATTCTTATAATGCATTTATTGCATTACACGTCCATGTGTCATATGATGTGTAAGTTGTCGTATTGTGTTGTAATTGCAACATTTTGTAAGTGTATTTGACATCATATAACTGCTATTCTAATAGGCAGATTAACTTTTACGAGACGAGATAAAGATTTGTGTGGACTTCAAAACAAAAGCTTTCACATTGTTTTTTTTTCTTCCAATAGCTTTCGGTTTATAAATACGAATGTTTATTCGTATATTTCTCAAACAATGGAAAGCAAATATGGATATCTCACAAAGCAAACATGGAAATTTAGTTGATTCATGTACAACACATACAATATTCAAAGAGAAGAAATATTTCTCTCATGTAAGTATGTGTAAGGCAGATGATACTACAATTTCTGGTAGTAGTAAATTAATTGAAGGCTCTGGAAGAGCTACTATAACTCTGCCTAAAGGAACAATACTTATCATAGAGAATGCAATGTTCTCCTCCAAGTCAAGAGGAACTTGTTGAGTTTTAAAGATATCCGCCGAAATGGATATCATATTGAGACAATAGATGAGAATAATCTTGAATATCTCATCATTACCAAAAATGTCCCTGGCCAAAAGAGGGTTATTGAGAAGTTCCCATCTTTATCTTGTGGCCTGTATTGGACAAGAATTAGTGCAATTGAGGCACATTCTACCGTGTTAGTTTGTATGGGTCCACCAAATCGTAGAGTATCTGGTCCTCTACAAGGTTCTATTGAGAGTACTTAATAAAACAATATGTAAATGAGGCAGAGGATTTTTACGTGGAAAAATCCCACACAAGGGGATCAAAAAATCACGACCTACACCTGTAGGCTTTTAACTTCACTAACTTGTAATCTACCCATTACAAGCCACTTTACAATACTTCCTATTGCAAAGGATTTATTCAACTAACTTGTGGTACCTTTACCACAAGCCACTTTGTGACTATCCTAGTTACAAAGGCTTTTTCTAACTTATGATGCTATCACCACAAGCCACTCTGTAACTCTACGATTACAAAGACTTTTCTTTATGACTAAATCTAGTCACAACATAAACTCAAGGAGTTTACGGATTTACAAGAGGATTCCTAATCAAAATGCTTCTAGGTAAGCAGTTTAGGAGATACAGTAAGTACAATAACAAGGTTACAACTCAACTAGGACAACAACAATCTATCTTTTAGGAACTGGTCCGTAGTAGTGTTCAACCTTGTTCTTCAAGCTTGTGAGGATTGATTTTTCTGTTTTTTGTAAGAGACTTGAATGAGAAACAGAAGCCTTCCAGTCATGTTTTGTATAAAGCTCATTGTGGGTACATCTTGATCACATCACTTGAAGTGATGTGAGTACTTTGTTTGGTTAGAGAATGAGTGGGCGGACAGTGCGGTGCAGTGCGGCAAAAACAGTGCCGTCAGTCACTTCATTTCCAGTTGTGTCCAATTGACTTTGTACTGCTATGAGGAAACCACAAGAGCATCGGGTCCTTGTGTTGGTTCCTAGCTCCTGAAGCTGTAGCAGTTCACCTTTAGCTGGAATCCGATAAAGCTTGCAGCAATCCAAGTAGGTCAGGTTCCCTATCTGGTTCTTAACAGTAAGTTTGTTAGATCACCAAAATATAAGGCAAGAGTATTTAAGATCTATCAATTTCCCCCTTTTTGATGATGACAAACTTAGTACTTAGTCCCCCCTAAGACTATGCCTTGTCGCTAACAAAGGTTTACATGATAGGACTCAGTACCAGTTCCCCAATGTGTTCCCCCTGAGTCCTATCCTATATTATCTTCCCCCTTTTGGCATCATGAAAAAGAACAACAGCAGCTAAGCTAACTCATACCACATATGCGCACACAAACATGATAGAGAATAGAACACAGAGAGAGAGTACTGGACATAATAAAAAAGGATTCATATTAATAATGATTTAATATGCCTTTGCCTTTTGAAAAAGGAGGAGGCAACATTGGACTTGTTAAAGCAGCAGCAGTACATCCCAACCATAAAAAAGAAAACAAAAAACATCCACCAAACATCAACAAAGAAACAGAGAAAACAGAAGAAACATATCCAGAAGACTGGTCACTAAAGGGGTTTTTAGTGGGCACTAGGAGGAAAAGGCTTGGTAGCTGCAGCAAGTGTCTAGAGAACAAGGTCTATTCGGGCATTTCCCGACTTTTGCTCATTGAGCAGTTCAGCCTTCAGGTTCTCAACTTGCGCCCTGAGATCAACATTTTCCTGTGTCAAACGAACCACTTCATCATTCGACATGGGAATCCCTCGGGCTTGCTGACCTTCCAGGATAGCATTCCTGGCCTTCAACCGACGAATTTCCTCAGCTGCAGAGTTCTGGGCATTGATGAGCTGAGAAATAGTTGATGTACTTCCTACCCCCATACTTTTCCACACACTCGCACTCTTCTAAGGTTGTCTGTGAGAATGTCTTCTTTCGAGTTCCCACTTTACCTATTCCCAGTGGAACCTTAAAGAATTTGAACACCGGAGTAAGCAAGAATCCATAGGGAAGCCCATGATTACCGTCCTTGAAAGTGGCAACCTTCTGCATGTGTTCAATCATTATGGCAGGCAGACTCACAAGATTGAAACCGTCCAGTTGCTCCATTAGGAATAGGTCAGACTTGGAAGTCACAGACCTCCTTTCTGCTCGAGGCAACAAGACTTTGTTACCAACTCAAACAACACCTGGTAGACAGGGAGTAGTGCTTTCTTATGGATCTGGTCCCCTTTCTGATTAGCATTGTCTTTCACCACTGCATTTCTGAAGTTATACTGACAAACATCTCTTACACTCGACACCCCAACTGTAGGAACTTTCAAAATCTCTCCAAGCAATTGCACATCAAAGACGATGTCTACCCCATTGACCAAGGCACATACATGATCAGTATCAACTGGAAAGAGACTAGCAAAGAAACTTTGTACCTCCTCCTCATACACTTTAGGTGCATCAATGTGAAAAAGATGCACCCATTGTTGAAACTCGACCATTTCCAGAATTTGGTGCATTCCGGCCATCTCAGAGATTGCGGGGTAAAACGTACGACTCAGCAGGACCTTTTGATGCCTTAGATGCTCAAAGCCAAGGCTGACTTCACTTCTCATTTTCTTCACAGAACTAGGTTCTTCAATAGTTTCAGACTTGTGTTTCCTAAGCTTTTCTCTACTGATTTTGACTTTTCCTTTGGACTTCACTAGTACATCCTCATCACTCACTACCTCCTTCATCTTGGACTTAGATGTTGACCATTTCTTGAAATAGGCTCTGCCTTTTTCGAGGACCGCTTAACAAGGGTACCAGGTTCCTCAGGAGTTCCTTCTTCCACCTCGACTACAGGGATAGCCTCATCACTAACAGGTACACCATCCTTCACCAACTTTCTTCTTTTCTTCTTACTACTCTTTTTGCTCTTTTGGAGAGCAGAGTCGTAGGCCACTTTGACTTGAAGCCTGGTAGTTCGTCTCTTGATTTCAGACTCAGGGGTGGAGACAACCCTTTGCTTACATATGAACGCATCAAGGGCCACGTTGTCCAGGTCTTCTTCATCACTAGATCGCATTTAAGGTGCTTGAATTTTCAGGGGCACAACATCGAATGCAGGAACAACACTGTCCTGGGAATGAGAGCCTTGACCTGGGTCCTCCGGAGAGGAATCAGGTTCCTCATGTGGTGCCCCAGTAGTATCTGCTACTGCATCCCTTGCAACATCCATAATGGCCCCTTCTTCCCCCACACTAAGTGACTCATTTTTCTGGAAAGTAATTTCATGCAATATCCCATCAGCGGATACTACAAACACAGTTACGACATCCTTCTCTTCTTCAACCGGTGCTTCCACAACCATGGAATGGGCGGCAACGACGGCAGAACCCTCTGTGAACTCAGTATTGTGACCTTGTTCTCCACTTAGGGTTTGACTGGTGGGAATAACACACGATGGGGAGAACGGAGCAGTAGTTTCAAGGGTTTCTGAGTTGGGAAGAGATTGGGAAACTGGGGAAGGTGTGACTGCAGCAGGAGTGTTAGAGGGTGACGAAGGCTCAGTGAAAACGAGAGGTTCCATAGATGGGTCAGTGATAGTCACAGCCGAGGCAGAGAGATCAGAAGTTTTCTCAGCCATTGAAAGAAGTGGTGTGACGATCCTTCCCTTTTGGGCGATTCCAGAGTAGGACTTATGGTTAAGAAGAGCAGAAGAGAGGGTTTTTAAAAGGAGAGGATAATTATGAAGGGAGAGTAATAGGCACCGGTTCTGAAACGGCGGCTGGGCGTGGAGAATCGCGATGTTTCAGAGGGAGATGGAACGTTTTGAATTGAAGGACGTGACACCAGGATCTGAAAAGTTGATGACATGGCAGTTGTATTTTGTAACCTTTTTAAGATGTGTATTAAAAGGATGCACAGAGCTACTAACCTTTAGTACAAGAAATTGGTTGTTGATTTTTTTTTTTTGAAAAGAATCAATCCTCTTTTATCAGTCATGCACTGCATCTATCGCTTCTATGCTCATCATGCGTGTTTACTTGTAACGGTATTGAAGTGAGTTAGACAGGGCCAGAAAACACTTTAAGCCAGTTATTTCTTAAGGATACGAGCCAGCCTAAGAGGAATCAAGTTCTTAATTTGGCTTCAACAGTCCCAGCTTTACTCTGTTTCTTTCAAAATGTTCCCTACTTAGTGCTTTGGTGAAAATGTCTGCAATCTGATCTTCTGTGCTGCAGAACTTCATACATATCAACCATTTCTCCACATTATCTCTCAGAAAATGATGCCTCACATCAATATGTTTTGTCCTTTTATGTTGAACTGGATTCTTGGCCATGTTGAGTGCACTAGTGTTGTCACATAGGAGAGGCAAACTCTCAGTGAGTACCCCAAAATCCTCTAGTTGTTGCTTGATCCATAGAAGCTGAGCACATCAGGATGCTGCAGCTACATATTCAGCTTCAGCTGTTGAAAGAGCCACTGAATTTTGCTTCCTTGTACCCCAAGAGATAAGACATGAACCTAAGAAGTGAGCCATTCCAGAAGTGCTTTTTCTATCCACAAGATAACCTGCATAGTCTGCATCAGCATACCTAATCAGATTAAAACTGTCACCTGATGGATAATACAGCACCAGGTCTTGCGTTCCTTTGAGATATCTCAGTATTCTTTTGGCAGCCTTCAAGTGAGATTCCTTGGGATTTGATTGAGACCTTGCACACAGCCCCACACTGAAAACAATATCAGGTCGACTGGCAATGAGATAGAGGAGAGACCTAACGATGCCTCTATACATTGTTTGATTCACAGGAGATCCAGTTTCATCCATGTCCAATCGAGTGGCAGTTGCAATAAGAGTGTCTATCACCTTTGATGCTTCCATGTCAAACCTCTTCAAAAGTTCCCTGATGTATTTTTGCTGACAAATGGAAGTACCCTTTGGGGACTGTTTTACTTGAAGACCCAAGAAGAAGTTTAATTCTCCCATCTTGCTCATTTCAAATTCACTTCCCATAAGTTTTGTAAATTCTTCACACAGAGAGTCAGTTGTTGCCCCAAAAATGATATCATCAACATAAACCTGAACAATGAGCAGGTTCCTTCCTTGTTTCTTTAAGAAAAGAGTGTTGTCAATTTTCCCTCTTTTAAAACCATTTTCTAAGAGGAACTTTGACAGTCTTTCATACCAAGCTCGAGGAGCCTGCTTTAGCCCATACAGAGCTTTGTCCAGTTTGAACACATATTCAGGGTGCTCATGACATTCAAACCCTGGGGGTTGCTTCACATAGACTTCTTCCTTAAGGAGTCCATTCAAAAATTCACTCTTGACATCCATTTATAACAGGGTGAATTCCATATGAGATGCAAAAGCGATTAGAATTCTGATAGCTTCCATGCGAGCCACTGGAGCAAACGTTTCATCATAGTCAATCCCTTCCTCTTGATTGTATCCTTGGACCACTAGCCTGGTCTTGTTCTTTGTGGTAATTCCATGTTCATCGAGCTTGTTTCTGAATACCCACCTGGTTCCTATAATGGTTCGATCTGGGGGTCTAGGTACCAGGTGCCACACATTGTTTCTCTCAAACTGATGGAGCTCGTCTTGCATGGCTGTAATCCAATCTACATCTTTCAAGGCTTTCTTGATGTTTTTGGGTTCTATCTGGGAGAGAAAGGCAGAGAAGGCAAGTGAATTTCTGGCTCTTGGCCTGGTTTGTACTCCAAAATCTAGAGGAGTGATGATGTGGTCTATAGGGTAAGAGCTTTGGTGTCTCTAGTTAGACGCCTGAGGTTCATTCTGAGAAGAGGAAGGTATGTTTGGCTAATTTTTCTCTAACCTTCTTTCAGGTGCTAGTGGAGTCCCCTGAACTGCATCAACCACCCTTTCTTCAGATTCTGTGGTTGTGATTGAGCTGCTTGGTTCTGTTGATGATGAGGCAGCATTGTCTTCATTTGGCTCCTTTACTTGACTCATCATATCTGCCTTTCCATTTGTCACGTTGATGACTTCACCAGGAACGAGTAAGGGTTCTCCATCTTGACCTTCCTCAGCACTCTTCTCAAATGATGGATAAGATTCATCAAAGATAACATGGACACTCTCCTCAACACATTGAGTCCCCTTGTTATATATCTTGTAAGCCTTGCTTTGAGAAGAGTACCCAAGAAATATTCCTTCGTCACTCTTGGCATCGAATTTACCAAGTTGATCATTTCCATTGTTGAGAACATAGCATTTGCATCCAAATGTTCTTAGATGAGTCAGCTTGGGTTTTCTTCGATTCAACAATTCATAACGGGTCTTATTCAGAAGTGATCTGATCATGCACCTGTTCACTAAATAGGAGGCAATGTTGACAGCTTCACCCCAAATTTTTTTTTTGCAATTCCACTGTCAATCAGCATTGTTCTTGCCATTTCTTCCAGGGTTCTATTCTTCCTTTCTACTACTCCATTTTGCTGGGGATTTTTGGGAGCTGAGAAGTTGTGAGTGATGCCATTTTCATTACAGAATTCATCAAATTTGACATTGTCAAATTCTGTCCCATGATCTGATCTAATGCATACGACTCTAGACTCCATCTTCACCTGGATCTTCTTCACAAAGGTCACAAATACTTCAACAGTTTCGTCTTTTGTTCTGAGAAACAGAGTCCATGTGAATCTGGAATAGTCATCCACGATTACAAAAATGTATCTCTTTCCTCCTCTGCTTTGCACCCTCACAGGTCCACACAGATCCATATGCAGGAGCTCAAGCGGCTTTGAGGTGATCATATCTCTTTTAGACTTAAAGGAGGACTTCACATGTTTACTTCTAGCACAGGCATCACAGACTTTTTGAATCTTGAATTGTGACATAGGCAGACCATGGACCAGGTCCTTCTGAATTAGTTTGTTCAGAAGGGAAAAGCTTGCATGGCCCAGTCTTCTGTGCCATAGTTCAGCATCATCGTCAACTGCTTTCAGACAACTCAGATCACCACTCTGTAAAGATTCAAAATAAGCAACAAAGATGTTCTTGTATCTTTTGGCCACCATTACTATTTCACCGGTCACAAGGTCGGTGACTGTACATATTTTGGACAAGAATTCCACCTTGTTTCCTTTATCACAGATTTGAGAAACACTTAGGAGACTGTACTTAAGTCCATTGACATAGTATACATTTTCAATAGAATGAGTGAGTGACTTCCCAACTTTTCCAACTCCAAGAATGTACCCCTTTTTGCCATTGCCAAAGGATACACTCCCTCCTTGCAAGGCTTTTAGTGAAAGAAAGTTTGTGGTGTTCCCAGTCATGTGTTTCGAACATCCACTATCCATGAACCATTGTTGACCGCTTCCTTTCACTATTCCCTGCACAAGAGATTAGGAGTTAGTTTTAGGAACCCAAACAAGTTTGGGTCCCTTGTAGTAAGCAAGAGGATGAATAAGAGCTCTCTTAGTCCATGTAGGTAATGTGCATTTTTTGTGAGCGGAACCTGGTCCCTCTTTTGTGGTCACAGCTTCAACAGCCACTTTGTCTTTCTGAACTAATTGATTCTTGGCCTGGACGCCTTCCTTGAAGCGCCAGTGTTCCCACATTGGGTACGAGGCCAGTTATCAGAGACAGTGACGCACTTACTGTGAGGGTTGCGAGGAGTTTTCTCCCTTTGGAACCCTGCTCCCTGCCTTTTTTCACAATCATTATTAAGCAAGGCAGTGGTAGCTTCTGAGGACCAGGTCCACTTTAGAGACCTTTCAAGACCGTTCATTACTCTTTCTAGATTGGTTTGGAGGAGCTCGTTTTTCTCAATTTCAGCACACATCCTAAATCTCATAGCTTTCACCTCATCTTCAAGCCTAAGGTACTCCTCACTCGCTATCTCCTTTCCTCTTTCAGAACTTTCAGGTTTTGACTTAGTCCATGGTTTTACTATTGTTTCCCTTTGGTCTGCAATTTCTGCCAACAGATCACTCTTTTCTTTTCTAAGGATTTCAATGGTTTTCTTATGGTCAGTAACTGCAGCCACTAAGTCTTCTTTAGTATGTTCAGATTCTTCTAGTTCTAAGATCAAGGAATTCCTATCCTTTACAAGACTACAAAAGGCAGTGATTAAAACATCAGCTAAACACATGAGTTTTTTCGGAGAATAGGATTTCATATTTCTCTGAACATCCCTGAAGTTTACCTCTTTGTTGCCATTGTCTTCATCATCATCTGATTGGGCCATCAAAGAAAAAGTTGAGTTATATCCAATCTCCTCGCCTTCAACTGCCATCATGGAACTATCACCAGTATTAGGTTTATCTTCAGACTGTTTTGCTTGTGTAGTTCCCTCATGAGTTGTTTGCAAAGTCTCCCATATTTCCTTTGCAGTGTCACAGGTAGAGATTTTGTCGTACTCTTTAGGTCCCATTCCACATACCAGAATTTTCTTGGCACGAAAATTCTTCTCCACAGCTTTCTTGTCTACTTCAGTGTATTCTTTGCTGGTTTTTTCCATTGAAAATGGAAATTCATCTAGTACCTTCATTGGAACATAAGGACCATCGCAAATGATATCCCATAGCTCACAATCCTCAGCCCTGATGAAATCATGCATTCTAACTTTCCACCACCAATAGCATTTTCCATCAAACTTGGGGGATTGGTATATGGATTGACCTTCTTCAAAATTTAGTGGAGCGGCCATGAGGATCCTTCCTAGGTGTTAGCCTGAAAGGAGAAACCCGCTCTGATACCAATTGTTAGGTTGTATAGGTCCACCAAATCGTAGAGTACCTGGTCCTCTACAAGGTTCTACTGAGAGTACTTAATAAAACAGTATGTAAATGAGGCAGAGGATTTTTATGTGGAAAAATCCCATACAAGGGGATAACAAAACCACGACCTACACCTGTAGGCTTTTAACTTCACTAACTTGTAATCTACCTATTACAAGCCACTTTACAATACTTCCAATTGCAAAGGATTTACTCAACTAACTTGTGGTACCTTTACCACAAGCCACTTTGTGACTATCCTAGTTACAAAGGCTTTTTCTAACTTGTGATGCTATCACCACAAGCCACTTTGTAACTCTACGATTACAAAGACTTTTCCTTATGACTAAATCTAGTCATAACATAAACTCAAGGAGTTTACGAATTTACAAGAGGATTCCTAATCAAAATGCTTCTAGGTAAGCAGTTTAGGAGATACAGTAAGTACAATAACAAGGTTACAACTCAACTAGGACAGCAACAATCTATCTTTTAGAAACTGGTCCGTAGTAGTGTTCAACCTTGTTCTTCAAGCTTGTGAGGATTGATTTTTCTTTTTTTTGCAAGAGACTTGAATGAGAAACAGAAGCCTTCCAGTCATGTTTTATATAAAGCTCATTGTGGGTACATCTTGATCACATCACTTGAAGTGATGTGAGTACTTTGTTTGGTTAGAGAATGAGTGGGTGGACAGTGCAGTGCAGTGCGGCAGAAACAGTGCCGTCAGTCACTTCATTTCCAGCTGTGTCCAATTGACTTTGTACTGCTATGAGGAAACCGCAAGAGCATCAGGTCCTTATGTTGGTTCCTAGCTCCTGAAGCCGTAGTAGTTCACCTTTAGCTGGAATCCGTTAAAGCTTGCAGAAATCCAAGTAGGTCAGGTTCCCTATCTAGTTCTTAATAGTAAGTTTGTTAGATCATCAAAACATAAGGCAAGAGTATTTAAGATCTATCAAAAATGTAATGTATACTCACATTATGTGTAGAAGGTTCCAGGTATGTACATCTATATATAGACACACGTGTGTCTCACCTCATGCCACAACTACTTCTAACTAACTAATGTATTAGTTATAACTAATCACTACTAATACATAAATACATATAGTTCAATACCCCCCCCCCCCCTCAAGTTGGAGGTGAGGACTGCACTGAAAACTTCCTGAGAACCCCACAATGTTTAACTCTAGTCAAGGTTTTGGTGAGGATGTCTGCCAATTGAGCATGAGTAGGAACATTGTCGCGCCCCCTTTTTCTCGCAAAATCGGGTTTCGGCCTTTTTGAGACAACTCCCTTCCTTTTGGGACGAGGTAAGGGATTTGAAGAGTCGCCACCTAACGTATTAAGGTACATTAGGGCACCTAGAGCACTTAACTTATGAAACTAGTTTGCGTCACTAAAGATCAGGTAAGGGCTCGAAATTACCTTGGGGGGAAGGTGTTAGGCACCCCTCGAGGTCTACAACGGTGGGTCCCGGCCGAACTTAAATTAAGCGAACTAGTCTTAAAAGGGAAGAAAACAAATTGGACAGATACAATATTCAACTTATTTTTACACAGGAGTATAGGGGGGTGGTCCTAAGTTTTTTAGCCTATAGGATCATTCCATCCAATGCTTTGCAACTCCTTCAAGTCGTGGTTTTACTCATAGCATTAGCGCATGGGCTATCATTTCCTTTACTACCCAATTACTATCTTTCAGCTATTACCTAAGCATTCTAATAGCTTCTAACTCGTACCTTGTGCGTGCACTACCCGTCCCGTACCTATGGTCCTGGAGGTATTTAGGACCTCTATTTAGGGTGGTTCTAGACTAACCTATGTTGCTTAAAATGAGAAAAGCTAGGCGACAAACAAACATTCAGACAGGACTTCATGTAAAGAACAAATAGGGGCTCACATTGACCTCCACAAGTAGACAACAAATGCACGCAATTAAATCAACAAACTTTGTTAATTTAGGATCCTATAGGCAGGACATCTAGATGAGTAGAACATAATATAAAGAAGCAGTTTATTAAGGCGAGCATCAGGACCTACTGGTTTGCCTACTGATTTTATGAAGCTTTGAATCTGGGCATTTTCAGGCAGTAGTGTTTTAAACCCGGAATCAATAGCGAGTCCTGTGGATACGTTGCCTAAGTGATCTAGATGAGCGCTCGAATTCAAAATAGACTAACACGATCCTATAGGCATGTTTTCTAAGTGTAACATTGATTTTAACTCATAAAGACAGGTTTTATCCCTTTGAATCGTATAGGCATGCTCTCTAATTGCTGAATATATTTAAACCCCTATAGGCAGGATCTCTAAGCTTCAGAATTGATTTCACCCTATAGGCATGATATCTAAGTTGAAACTGATTTTTTATCTCCTATAGGCATGATATCTAAGTTGAAACTGATTTTTTTATCTCCTATAGGCATGATATCTATTAATCATATGTGGGAAGAACTTTTTAAGCAAATTGCCAGGAAAGTTTGTTAATTCACACAAATTGAATCCTATATACATGATCACTAATGCACGTTGGGATTGGAAATATGTGTAGATCCTATGAGCAGGATTTCTAATGTGCAGAGTTAAACGTAAAGCAGGGTTTCTAGCATGCAGATGTGCAACACAGAATAAAAAACGATCATAAAAATCCTATAGGCAGGATCTAAACACCGTACAATATCCACATAATGCGATCAGCATGCTTAAGTCCTATAGGCAAGATTTCTACCCGAGTTTCAAACAAAGATATAGAACCCCCCCCCCCCAGCTTTTACTAATAAACCCCAGATCTATTTATTACAGAGATTATTACATTATTACAGCCCATAATGAATAAATTATATAACAGTATCCATTACACTATAGGGAGCCTTAGAAGGCCCAATATAAACCTGGGAACCAGGCCTTCAAACATAGCAACTCTGAAGCATAAAGGAAGACCCATCCATGGCTCATAGAATTAGGTTCCTGCCTCAGAGACCCCGGGCAATGCTCACACTAGGACCACACTTAAAGAAACAGTTCATAAAAGATTGGAAGGTCAGCCCCCAATGTGTAGAGTTTAGAGGAGTCTCAAGGACCCTAGGCAGTGCTCACGCTGGGGGTGGTAGGAACCTAAAGGACTAAGAGTAGCAATTTGAAAACCAGTACATAGAGGGTAAGCATGATAGTTCTAGAAAAAAATAGTTTAATTTTTAGAAGCAAATAGATTTAGATTACAGGGTTGCAAATAGAGTTGTAAGAAACAAACAGAATTCATATTCAGCATATGGTTCAAGCAGATTGATATTTGTTCAAACTAGATACTCATACCAGTATTCAAAGTAATCACAGAAAGCAAGGACGCTTGAATAAACAGACAGAATTAGCCACATATTAATTACATGCTTGCAGTATCCAACCATGTTCAGAGCAGGGAACATACAACTGAATTAGACAGGGTTTCACATTATTGGAGATAACTTAGTCTAGTGTTATCACTAAGTGGAATCATATAGTCATATGACAAACAGAATCACGCTGAGATTTTAAAATAAAATAACCAAATAGGCACATAGAACAGAATAGGATAACAGGAGTCAAAGCATACCAATTGAGAAAGAAGTAAACAGGAAGGCAATGGCAATTTGAACCCAGATAATCTAGCCTTGGCTTTCAGCCGGCCAAACAGTGTATAAATCAGAACAATAGAAAGAGAGTTTAGATTTTTGAGCACAGAGAGTTTGAAAGTTATAAGGTTGTTCAGTGAAGAAGTTGTAAAGCGTGTAAGTGTCTCAGTGTGTCTGTGTAAAATCAGGACAAGGGAATGGCTTTTATAGCATACAGTAGAGTTAAATAAAGGTATAAAATCAATTACACACAAATAAAGTATGAAAATCAGTTAATCAATCAATTACGGTCAGCATGAATCAATTAAGAAGACAAAATCAAATAAGTACCACTTAATTAAGAAAAATCTCACACGGAATTAATCAGTATCTAAAAATGAGGTCAAATAAAGTAAGAACTGATTCCGCAATCAATTAGGAGTCAGAACACAAAATCAGCCAATGATATGGGTACATAAATAAAGTAAGAACAAGTAAGAACTTAATAAGGAAACATGGGTACTAAATTCAAACATTAATTTAGGTAAGTAAATCAATTAACACTTAATTGATAGAGTTGAAGGTAAACGGGCAAAACGGTATAATAAATAGTCGAATAATGGAAACCCTAAGACATATCATAGACATAGAGATGAAACTCAAGTAAAAATCAGTCGAAAAAGTAAAGAAGAAAACCAGAGTTGAAAACATTTAAACGTTTAGACATTTTTTGCAGAAAACCCATTAGAAATCAAAACCCTATCTTTTAGGGTAAAATAAAATAGGTTAACAATAATGGTAAAAACAGAAAATCTTAAGGAAAAAAATACCAAATAAACTCAAAACCGCTTCACATCTAAAGAGATCTAAACGGATTCAACCATAAATAACTAGGTTTGTGGAAATAAACAGAAGTGAATCAAATCTGGTTTGTGTTGATTCCCAATTTTTTCCTAAGTATTTTAAAGATAGCATATGTATGCATATATGAGCATTTCCCAGGGTTTATTTAATTTTCAAAAGATTTTTAGGCAATTTATCGCCCTATTTTATCAAGGAGAAACCCAATATTTATCCCCAAAATTATCATTTTTGGTGAATAATTTATTTTTATTCTCATATTTATCCCAAATGTAGCTAAGGTATTTTTTGCACATTTTTTACAAATTTATTAGTATTTTTAAAAGCTAAATTGCATATAATTGCAATGATAGCCTTTTTAAAAATTAATTGAGTTTATGATCATAAAATTGATTCCAGTATTTTTAGTTTAATATTTATATAGTATTTATTGATTTTCTACCCTTAATTTGTTTTCAGAAATCATTTTACAATTTTTATAAAATAAAAAGGGGAAAAGTGGCTATTTAAATACTAGCCCTATTTCATTTCAATTGTAGCCCAAATCAACCCCCTCAATTAACCCTATTTCAATTTCAAATTACCCAGCCCAATTTCAACTTAAACCCGCCCCTGACCCATTTTATCCAACCCGCCGGGCTCCCCTTTTGATCCAGACCGTTGATCAAAATGATCAACGGTCACGATCCCTCCCTTCCTTTTTTAATCCACCAACACGCCAACCCTAAAATCATTTCACCAACCCGCCGCCTTTGAACTCTCGAACTCTCTCGAACATTCCCAAACCCTAACCGCCTCTTACCACCACTTCCACCCTTAAATCCACTGAATCTATGGCTTCCAAGGCCGTAGGAGCCCTCTACCCACCTTCTCTTGCTCCCACGCGCCTGATATCTGAAGATTTGAGGTTTGACCATGAAGGGTTGAACCCAGACCTCTGTCGATTTGAGGTTCCAGGGTCATCTCCGGCCTTGCTCCGGCGTACCAAGGTTGTCTGAGCCTGATTTTGACCTCTCCGACTCAGATCGGTGACCTTTCAAGGCCTTTCTCATTTCTAGGGTTCTTCTGAAACCCTAACCCTTCGAGGTTTTCTCTGATTTCTTTAGATCCGTTGTGTATCTACACTTTCCCTGAGTTTTCAAACAGTTTCCCTAATTTTTCCTTTCAAAAACCTTTCTTTGCCGATCTAGGGTTTTCTGAAAATGTTTAAGTGTTTCTCTAACTTTCTTTCCTTTTTCTTTTGTGTGTATTTGCCTCTACTGTGTTCTTATGTTTTTTCTTCTAACACGCATGCTCTTCTACTGTGTTCTCTATACTATGTTCTTGAATGCTTCTACTACTGTGTTCTCCTGTAATGTGTTCTTGCATGCTTTTCTACAGTGTTCTTGTGTTCTTTTCCTTCTTCTACTATGTTCCAGCATGTTTCTCCTACTGTATTTTCCTGCTAAGATCTTAAGTTTCCTTTATTTTCCTGTTTAAGTTTCTTATGGAAAACTTCTTAAGCATTTTTCTTTTACTGTTCCTATCAGTGTTTTCTTTTGAGTGCTTCTACTGTGTTCCGCCTATTACTTTGATATCATGTTTTCTCATGAGTTCCTGTTGATGAAAGAAGCATGCAAGAGGTTTCAGTTCTGAAACATCTGAGCCTGTTTCGACTGCTTGCCTTCTCATCTCTGTACTTGATTCAAGGTGGAAACCCCAAAATTTGGGGGTCCTGCCAAGTTTGATCATGTAATTTGATTGAACTAGGGTTTTATTTATTAGAACCCTTAGCTCTTCGAACTGAGTTTGAACTTCCTTGTTTTCATATAATGCTGACCTTTTTACCAAACTCTGCTATACTGGATTTTTCTACTAATGTTACAGTGACATGACAATTCTCTTTCATGCTTATCATGTTCGTATGCTCCTTATATATGATAGACTTCCTTTCAAAGTGGTTTGCAAATTTGTGACTAGTTCATACTTCCCTCTGAATATGGTCTGATTGATTTCCTTTCCATGTTTGCTGATTTCCCTTAAGTTAATAAACCTTTTCCATCTTTCTGACTCGGTTCCTTCATAACAAGTCTCTGGCCTCTGAGTTCTTGGCTATTAAATGATTTTCTTTCCTTATTTATACAAACCGTGTATTCCAAAATTCTATTTTTAAATAAAACTTTTTATGTATTAACCCCTAATTGCCTCTTTGTACAAAGTGTTTGGTTATTATTCTTTCCTTAATTGGTTTATACCCGTTTGAATCTGAATCCCTTAATTAAAAGGAGTCTTGTGTAATTGATTGACAATCAGTTCATCAACTATTTTCTTACCTTATTTCTGCTTGGTTTCTACACTATAAAAGGCACGACCTTTCTTCATAAACACAGACTTCACAATACACAATTTCTTCTGAACTCTTACTCACATAATAGAACTCTCTCTTCTTGTCTACACTGAGGCTTTTTCAAGACTACGACATTTTCTTTATTTGTTTCTTTGAAACTGGTATGTCCTAGTCTAAGTTTCAGCATCACCACAAAGTGTTTATTTACAGTCTTGTATGCATGTCTACTTTCTGTCCTTTTGTAAAGTGTAACATCTGATTTAAAGTGCCTATATGTTATTGCCTGCTTCTTTTCCTTATGAACGATTGCTCCCTACCCCATTACCCCTATGTGTTTATAGTTTCAGCATTCTTGTTTACTTTGTTGTTCATGACCAGTGATTAGTCATGTGTGTTTCTTTCCTTGCAACTGTTTCTATTATAAATCCCTACCCCCTATTCCCCTCCATGTATCTGAGTTAAGGTTTTGGCCTGGCAGTACCCAAATTACTGCTCAGGTCTGAACTTGATCTTCAATAGATCCTAACTCCTAAGCATGGCTAACAGGCTGGTCAGGGGTGTGCCAGCATCTTAATTGTTGGGCATGACCACTAGCCTGTCATGGCCTTTCCTAATCCCCCTCTATTTGCACTTACACTTACTCTTAGTCTCTAAGTTCTGCCCCCCTCCTATGAGCCTTGCCTAGGGACCTTGAGCTCCCTCTGAACTTGGACATTTGAGGGCTGGCCTTTCCACACTGCACTATATTCCTACAATGATGTTTGGGGTGTAAGCATTGCCTGGAGTTCAGGAAACACCTTGGAACTTTGATACATCCCAAATAAGAGAAAGGCTTTGAAGAATCTGGTCTTTGGAAGTTGGTTTATTCCATATGTCAGACTAGGAGTCTGAATTAGGCTCTCCTTGGTTGGATTTTTAATTTTTGATGTATTTTATTTATTTATTTACAGGAAACACCTTGGAACTTTGATACATCCCAAATAAGAGAAAGGCTTTGAAGAATCTGGTCTTTGGAAGTTGGTTTATTCCATATGTCAGACTAGGAGTCTGAATTAGGCTCTCCTTGGTTGGATTTTTAATTTTTGATGTATTTTATTTATTTATTTACCTTCTCTGGATTCATTCAAGTTGTAATAACCTTGTAATAACTTATGGGGTGTATAGTAAAATGGGGGGAGGGACTCTCATGCTATGCATATGGGGGTAGATATCATGCTTTAGGTTTACTTCTGCAGTTATAAGTTACATATTACTGCATATAGAAATCCTGCTTATAAGCCATGCATTACTGCATATAGAAATCCTGTTTACAAGTATATTATTGCATATAGAAATCCTGCTTACAAGTTATATATTACTGCATATAGAAATCCTGCTTATAAGCTATGCATTACTACATATAGAAATCCTTCTTACAAGTTATACATTACTGCATATAGAAATCCTACTTATAAGACATTCATTACTGCATATAGAAATCATGCCTATAAGTCATTCCTCACTGCATATAGAAATCATGCCTATAAGTCATTCCTCACTGCATATAGAAATCCTGCCTATAAGTTTCTGCACTTTTGCATACCCACCATAGGCAAACAGTCTATAGGTTAAGATAACAAACGTACTCTAGATACCATGCCTATAGGATTCTCGCACTCTTGCAAATGTCCTAAGTCACTCACGCTTAGAAAGCATGCCTATAGGGATAACTAATGAATCTGAATCATCTAGCTCGTTTACAAGTTTAAAATCAGTAGCAATGTCGTTTAATCTGCAGAACTCATGTGTTTTTTCATAACCAGCAAGCCTTCTTTAGAATCAACATACTTTTGCATTATCAGATGTCATGTCTATAGGTCTCACCTAGTCAAACCTTTAGGTAATTAATCAACATTGCCAGTCTCTAATAATGACAACCAGTAGGCAGGTCTAATTCGGACTTCTTATCTAAAAATATGTGCTAAATCAGCCACTTGTCCTAACGCTTTAATTTAATTCAGACCATAACTAGTATTTGAAGTCATGCTATATATATATATGGTTTTAAGCGAGGAGGCCTGTATGAGCCTTAACTGCTGTTTGATTATCCCCTTATTTGATTATGTGTTTTGTTTGTCGCCTAGACTTTATCCTTTTAAACTCCTGAAAAGCCCCAACTCCCTTCCCTTTAGGATTAGTAGTCTCAATGCCTCCGGGACTGATAGGATCGGGACGGGTAATAGCATGCAATAAGTAACGATACCATTCCGCGCTTTAATACCTTAACGGGGTGGGAAGGGTAGACACGGATATGATGATCACGCAATAACACCACGCGTATAATTGGTTACCGGGTGTTGCGTGGATGATCCATGTTATTTATAAACCTAGGACCCCCTTCTCCTTATGTACTTTCGTTATTGTTTTCTTTAAACTGTCAACTCCCAGCTCTTTAAACCCTGTATTTTGCTTCAAATCATTTAAAACCTCCTGGAATTTCCAGCACTGCTCCTTTTTTTGAACTTCCGCCCATTTCACTTCTTTTATTTGATTGCTTGTATTCACTATTTGACCCTTATTTTCTGCACTTACACATTCTTTAAAACAACTATGAAACCACCTATTTTCTGACTTCAACATGCTTATACATTCCTATTTGTAATCATTATGTGGAAGTTGTCTTGTATGTTTACTTGTTTTAAAGTCACAATTATAACATGGCCGGGAACACACTACTGGATCTTGGGGGGTGCCTAACACCTTCCCCCTGAGATAATTTCAAGCCCTTACCCATTCTCTGGTTCTTCTTTCTTTTAAAATTCTTAGTGTCCTAATGCACTTAATCATTAGGTGGCGACTCTTCTAAATTTCAAACCCAAATTCCCAAAAGGAATAGAGTTGTCCGCCCAAATATCGTAAACCTGATTTCACCTTTAAGGGAAAAAAGGGGGCATCGACAGTATGGCGACTCTGCTGGTTATATTCTTTAGTCTTTTACCATTTCATGTTATTTGTGACTTTATTGCTTCTCTATTGCTTTCATGTAATGTCTTTATTTCTCTTCTACTACGAAACTGACTTGGCTCTTTGTTTTCTTTTCGTTAATGCTTTTACTGCTTTCCTTCAATACTGTTGTAATTATGAGCAACCATTGTAATCGTAATGAATGCGCAAATACGTGACAATTTGTTTCATTCTTGTAACTGCATCTTCAACATCATATTCCACTCGTGCCAAACAAAATCCCATAGCAACGCTTATAATGATCGGTTGCGCCCTTCCGATATTATTACCCCTTAAATTTGGCAAAGGCGTATTTGCGGTAAAACCAGTCGATCAGCGGTGCAGTCGACGGTTCTGTGTCTTTCCCTCTTGAGCTGTCCGCTCAAGGGTACCAGTCTAATACCCCATAGAAACCTTATTTTGTTTAACTGTGCATGCATCACTGTCAAACCTAGCCGAGTCAGTTATGTTGTCCACATAATGACTCTTTAAGATAGCCTTGTCCAAAGTCCACTGGGTTTCCTTGAAACCCTAATGGACGCCACCATATTCTGTGCATTTATTTGGAGAACTAAATGCTTTAATGCTAATTATTGGTTTAAATAGTCGAGTCCGGTGGGGGGGTATGGTCTTAACCCTTTTGTTTTGCAGAAAATGGAGAACAAGGTCCCCGACTTCGGTATGGTCAGTATATCCTCACTCTTGCTTACCTGGTGGAGGAATCTCCCATCAAGTGACCAAATCAATGAATGGAAAGAGAGGGTCGCCAAGGCTAGTGAGAAGCTGGAATATCTGGAATACAGTCTGCTGGAGTTGGAAGGAAAAGTGAGGAAAAGAGTCATTGATTGCCAGAACGCTGAGGGAAACGAAGGAGAACGCCTGGCAAAGGCATTTTTACTGGTGAACCTACGCGAGCTTGAGGATTTGATCAACGAGAGCATTCAACCTGGGGAAGGTCCTTCTGGGACCAAGTAGTTAGGAGTCTTTTCTTTGCTTTTAAAATGTAATAAGGCCAATGGCCATTAGTGACATTTTATTTCCTGCAATTTTTAGTGTCGTTTTGGGACTCATCTTATTTTTATCAATAAAATGAGGCATTTAGCATTATAAGTTCTCCAAATCAACTTTTCGCTAGGCCTACCTCGGGCACAACGAGGCTCCCAAATTAGGACACGATTTATATTCTTGCACTATGTGTTTAAATATTGCAACGTTTTCTTCTCATAACCTTCACTAACTTATTACCTTTTTTTTTGTTTTTACTTTTGTTTTATTCCCCTCCCCCAAAAGGTTAGTTCGTGCACTCTGGCACCATCATCCTACTCCACAAGATCTAAGGGCCCTCCACCTCCTCCTCCTTCGAATCCTATCAGAAACAAAAATAAGGCAAAAATGGAAGACTTGAGCAACATCAGAAAGGAGAACTCGGGTGAACGGGTAGAGGTTACTCAGGGTATTCAGGTGTCAAAGGAAAGTGCCTCCCAGCTTGAGCAGAAGTTATTGAAATTTCAGGAAGATCTGGACCAAGTTCGGAACTTGGCAAACTTATCATTTTCCCTCACTACCCCAGATGTCAACTTTCCCAACACTCAAAACCCTCACAAAACATCCCGAAACCACAAAATCAACCCGCTCCCCATCACCACAGCAACACATGCCACACTTCAAACAACACCCCACTACTCATTCCTGAGCCACTAAACTCTACAAATGACCATTCTTACCCTCATCACAACAATCCCATTTATGTGGAAACTATGCTGCATCCCACGCAACCCATTTCAAGCACGCCTGAGTCTGATGACAAAGACTCTCTTATCAAGAACCTGGCCGCAGAGCTCAAGAAACTGACTAGACGAGTCCAGGGTGTTGAAGGCAACAGAGGTATCGAAGGGCTAAATCATGAGGACCTTTGCATCAAGCCAGATGTTGAACTTCTGAAGGGGTACAAACCTCCCAAGTTCGAAATGTTTGATGGGACAAGAGACCCTAGAGTCCATTTGAGGACATACTGCGATAAGTTGGTCGGAGTCGGGAGAGATGAAAAGATCCGCATGAACCTCTTTATGAGAAGCTTGAAAGGGGATGCTCTATCTTGGTACATTAGCCAAGACCCCAAGAAGTGGAAAAATTGGGTAGGTATGGCGTCCGATTTCATGGACAGATTCAGATTCAATACAGAGAATGCGCCAGATATACTCTACATCCAGAATTTAAAGAAGAAACCTACGGAGACATTTCGCGAGTATAATACTCGTTGGAGATCTGAAGCCGCTAAGGTCAGGCCAGCCTTAGAGGAAGAACAGATGAACAAATTTTTCGTCCGAGCTCAGGACCCACAGTACTACGAGAGGTTGATGTTGATCGAAGGCCAGAAATTTTCCGACATCATCAAGCTAGGGGAAATGATCGAGGAAGGTATCAAGAATGGTATGGTCACTAAATTCGAAGCATTGCAGGCTACCAACAAGGCTTTACAGTCTGGTGGCACATCCAAGAAAAGGGATGTAAGTGCCGTAATGGTTGCACAAAGAACAAAATCCCCAGTCAAATACCAAGCCTACCCATTACACCCACTCACATATCAACCTATCCCAAATTACCAAGCACCCTCACTTTCCTACCAAGCTCCACTACATACTTATCAATCATCTCCACCTCCTACATACAAGCCTACATCACCCAAATACTCCCAACCCGCACCCATCTACCAAGCCTATAATGCTCAGCCCTCTCACTATCAATCACCTCCCACCCGCCAAAACTTCCCTAGACCACGTCCTAACTTCGACCGTAGACCTCCCAAGCAATACACCGCTATTGCCGAACCAATCGACCAGCTGTTTGAAAGGCTTAAAGCCGCTGGTTACGTCACCCCTATCCCTGCCATAACTCTAGAAAATCCTTCCCAATGGGTCAACCCGAACAAAACCTGTGCATACCATTCCGGCATGAAGGGTCATACCATTAATGAGTGCCGCTCCCTGAAGGACAAGATTCAAGTCTTGATAGACAATAAGATTATCGTGGCAAAAGAGACCTGCTCCGAACGTCCGCAACAACCCTCTGCCTGACCACAAAGGTGGAGGCATTCACATGATAGAAATAGAAGATGACTGCGATCCCAAAGGGTCGATCGGATTAATTACGGAGGGTGATGATCCAAAGAAACCAATAGTCACTCTTAATCCGATTGTTGTCCAGATCCAGCCTTCTGGGGATGCTGAAAAGAACATGTCCATACCGCTCGATCTTGAAGCACCATCTTCCGCCAAGGCGCCAGGACCAATTGAGGTTGAGTTTGGGTCCCCAAAAGCACCTGTGCCGTTTGAAGTTGCTGTGTTACCTCTGGACGATCCACCGAGACTGGGCCTGATGACCTCTAGAGGAAGATACAAGCAAAGGAGTATTCAGTCATCGATCAGTTGAACAAGACGCCGGCACAGATCTCCATCCTAGCTCTGCTACAAAGCTCCGATGCACATAAGAACGCCTTGATGAAGATACTCAGTGAGGCATATGTACCCAGCGATATAACTGGGGGAGAAATGGCAAACATGGTGGGGCAAGTATTGGAAAGTCACAAAATCACTTTCCACGAAGACGAGCTGCCACCTGAAGGGTTGAGCCACAACAAAGCGCTACACATCACTGTACAATGCGAGGATTATTTCATCACCAGGATTTTGATTGACGGAGGGTACAACCTCAATATTTGTCCCTTGGTGACTCTCCGAACATTAGGGAAAAGCCTGCATGAGATCAAAGATGGAGCCATCAATGCCAAGGCTTTCGAATGCTCCCAAAGGTCCACCATTGGGGAAATCAGTTTGTGTCTGCAGATGGGGCCAACCTGGTTCGACGTTGATTTTCAGGTGATAGACATCCCAGCATCTTACAACTTGCTATTGGGACGACCTTGGATTCACGCCGCTGGAGCTGTAGCATCAACCCAGCACCAGGCAGTGAAGTTCGAGTGGAATCACCAAGAGGTCATTATTCATGGCGACGGTAGTAATCCCATATACAATTGCCAGACCATCCCAGCAATCGGAGGAAGAAGGAAGATAAGTGGGGAAACTTACCACCATATTGAGCGAGTCAACACCGTGGACAAAGATAAATTGTGGGATAACAGGATTGAAAGCGTACTGAATTAGAGTGGATATGAACCTGGCAAGGGACTCGGCAGGAACCTCCAGGGAATCACCGAACCTATCAAGCTGAAGAAGCATGGTACCACTTTTGGTTTTGGGATACGAGTACACCTGGAAGGAATTCAAGGAATGGTTGCCACCCTGGCGCGGTCCTTACTATCCATTGGAGCATCCGATACCCCGTCTAGAGCAGACTTTCCAACCAGCCGAAGTCATCTATGGGTCAGAAGAAGAGGAAGCATTAGCAGCGATGAGGAACTTGTTCCTGGAGGATGATAATATGGAGTGTTGCGTCATTTTCGAGGAGGAGGGGGAGGAAAGCCCTTCCATACAAGCCGTGAGCCAAGGAGCACGCCTCAACAATCGGTCCATCAGAACCACCAGGACCCGGAAAGCTTCGGGGTAGCAAGGTTGAACAAAGCACCATGCATCATCTTTATTTTTCTGCTAGTTGATTTTCTCTCCGCATTTTAAATTTCGAAAATAAGAGCTCCAATGTTCAAAACAATTATGAAATTTATCAAAAGCATTTTAGTTTTTTATGAATCTCGCTCTTATTATTTTCTCTATCGTTTACTCTATTTTACAAAGCATTACTATCACTTATCTTGATGAACCGACGATTGTGACTTGCGACGAGGCAACGCAACAAACGGACATAGACTCAGAAGAGGATGATATACCGGAAGAGGTCGTTAAAGAAGTTGAGAACTTTGAGAATAGGCCTAAGTCTAACTTGGACGAAACTGAGGCTATCAATTTGGGGGACACAGAGAATGTCAAAGAAACGTGCATCAGTGTTCATCTGTCACCATCAGAAAAGGAAGAGAACACGGAATTTCTAAAAGAATATGAAGATATATTCGCCTGGTCGTATGATGATATGACTGGTCTTAGCACATCTATTGTAGCTCACAAACTACCAACGGACCCAGCATGTCCGCCGGTAAAACAGAAGCTCAGGAAGTTCAATCCTGACATGAGTTTGAAAATCAAGGAAGAAGTCACCAAGCAGGTCAAAGCCAAGGTCCTCGGAGTAGTAGAGTATCCAACATGGTTAGCCAACATTGTGCCAATGCCGAAGAAGGACGGGAAGGTCAGAGTCTGTGTCGACTACCGGGACCTCAACCGGGCCAATCCGAAAGACGAATTCCCCTTGCCAAACATACATATCTTGATTGACAACTACGCCAAGCACGAGCTGTAGTTATTTGTCGATTGTTTTGCTGGGTATCATCAAATATTGATGGATGAGGAAGACGCTGAGAAAACGGCTTTTATCACGCCATGGGGATGTATTGTTACAAGATGATGTCGTTCGGGTTAAAGAATGTCGGGGCCATCTACATGAGGTCAATGACTACTATTTTTCATGACATGATACACAAAGAGATCGAGGTGTATGTAGACGACATCATCATTAAATCCAAGGGGCCACCGACCACATGGAAGATTTGAGGAAATTCTTCAACAGACTGAGGAGGTACAATCTGAAACTGAATCCTGCCAAGTGCGCATTCGGGGTTCCTGCTGGGAAACTGCTTGGGTTCATCGTAAGTCGACGAAGAATAGAGCTGGATCCATCAAAGGTCAAGTCCATTCAAGAATTGCCACCGCGAAAGAATAAGAAAGAGGTCATGAGTTTCCTGGGGAGACTCAACTACATTAGCCGGTTCATAGCTCAATCCAATGTCATTTGTGAACCCATCTTTAAGATGTTGAAGAAAGATGCCACTACTAAATGGACCGATGATTGTCAGAAAGCCTTCGACAGAATCAAGGAATACCTGTCAACACCGCCGGTTCTGGTTCTGCCCGAACCAGGTAGACCTCTGCTACTCTACCTTGCAATATTGGATGGAGCATTCGATTGTGTTCTGGGGCAGCATAATGAAACGGGGAGAAAAGAGCAAGCCATTTATTATCTCAGCAAGAAGTCCACCCCGTACGAGGCCCGGTATTCCTCACTAGAGCGCACATGTTGTGCTCTGACTTGGGTAGCTCAGAAGTTGAGGCATTATTTCTATGCTTACACCACGTATCTCATATCAAGAATGGACCTATTGAAGTATATCTTTCAGAAGCCTATGCCCACCGGTAGCTGGCCAAGTGGCAAATCCTGTTAAGTGAATTCGACATTGTGTACGTGACTCAGAAGGCAATCAAAGGACAGGCATTGGCAGATCATCTTGCCAAAAATCCCGTGGACGGAGAATACAAGCCTCTAAAGACGTATTTTCCTGATGAAGAGGTATCCTTCAGAGGAGGAGATATTGCAGAATCCTATGATGGTTGGAGGATGTTTTTCGACGGAGCAGAAAATTTCAAAGGAGTGGGCATAGGAGCAGCCCTAGTATCAGAAATCGGCCAGCATTATCCGGTATCCGCCAAGCTCAGGTTTCCATGCACAAACAATATGGTCGAGTACGAAGCTTGCATCTTGGGGCTCAAAATGGCCATTGACATGAACGTCCAAGAGTTGCTAGTGATTTGAGATTCGGATTTGCTTATACATCAGGGCCGAGAATAATGGGCGACCAAGAACTCAAGATACTCCCGTATTTGCATCATGTACAAGAGTTGAGGAAAAGGTTCATAAAGACAGAGTTTCGGCATGTTCCCAGAGTCCAGAACGAGTTTGCCGATGCGTTGGCCACTTTATCATCCATGATTTAGCATCCAGATAAGAACTTCATAGACCCTATTCCAGTAAAGATTCATGATCAGCCAGCTTACTGTGCTCATGTCGAGGAAGAAGCAGACGGAAAGCCTTGGTTCCATGATATCAAAAGGTATTTGACAGCAGGGGAATATCCAGAGCTTGCAAATGCTATTCAGAAGCGCAATTTGCGAAGGTTGTCCAACAATTTCTTCCATAGCGGAGGAATCCTGTATAGGAGGACACCCGATTTAGGATTGCTAAGGTGTGTCGACGCAAAGGAAGCATCCAGGTTATTAGAAGAAGTTCATGCTGGGACCTGTGGTCCACATATGAACGGTTTTGTCTTAGCCAAGAAGATACTCCGAGCTGGTTATTTTTGGATGACTATGGAAACGGACTGCATCCAGTATGTCTGAAAGTGTCACCGCTGTCAGATACATGCAGACATGATAAAGGTGCCTCCAAATGAGCTTACTGCAACAAGCTCACCATGGTCGTTCGCCGCTTGGGGAATGGATGTTATCGGACCCATCGAGCATGCCGCATCAAACGGGCACAGGTTCATTCTAGCAGCAATTGATTATTTCACCAAATGGGTTGAAATAGTGTCATATAAAGCAGTAACCAAGAAGGTTGTGGTAAATTTTGTCCGCGACCGCATCATTTGTCGATTCGGCATCCCAGAGTCGATCATCACTGATAATGGTTCCAATCTCAACAGTGACTTGATGAAAGCGATGTGTGAAACATTCAAAATCAAACACAAGAATTCTACAGCCTACAGACCTCAGATGAATGGAGCCGTAGAAGCAGCCAACAAAAACATCAAGAAGATACTAAAGAGGATGACAGAAAAGCATAAGCAGTGGCATGAGAAGTTATCATTTGCCTTATTGGGGTACCGAACCATGGTTCGCACATCAACCGGGGCAACTCCTTACATGTTGGTTTATGGTACAAAGGCAGTCATTCCCGCCGAAGTAGAGATTCCCTCCTTAAGGATTATACAGGAAGCGGAGCTGGATGATGCAGAATGGGTGAAGAGTCATTACGAGCAGCTAGCTCTCATAGATGGGAAAAGAATGAACGCAGTTTGTCACGGCCAACTTTATCAGAACAGAATGTCTAGAGCTTTCAACAAGAGAGTCAGACCAAGACGGTTCACACCAGGACAGCTGGTGTTAAAGAAGATTTTTCCACATCAAGATGAAGCCAAAGGGAATTTCTCTCCCAACTGGCAGGGTCCATACATGGTTCATCGGGTTCTAACTGGAGGAGCCCTCATACTTGCAGAAATGGACGGAGAAGTTTAGCCGAAGCCGATCAATTCAGATGCAGTTAAGCGATACTATGTGTAGCACTCATGATTTTCTTTATGATGTAATTTGAACTACGTCTGACCTGATTCCCGTTTAAGAGGGGATACGTAGGCAGCCTTATGGGTTCGGTCACAATTCATTTAAATCTTCATTTCCCCCGATATTGGAAACTGGGAAAGAATTTTGAGGAGGACCCTCAATATTCCGAAGTTGATTTTTTCAGTCGGTCATCACACGCAGCCGTCAGAAGTACCAGCCCAGTAAACTGGGGCAGAATTTTGAGGAGGACCCTCAAAATTCCGGAGCAAAAGAGGTCGCAATGTCTTGAACCGCATCGCAGTCGTCGGTTCATCTAAAAGAAAATTATTTTTTCATTTTTATGTAGTTACATCATATTGTTTAATAAATCATGCATGGCTACTATCAAAATTGCTTTGTTTAGCGACGCTACCCCCAATGAAAGTAAGAGCCGAGTAGCGAAGTCCATGGGAGGACGAACTAACCTTCCCCCTTTACAAAACTCACGATTTTTCTTTGAATACAGGCACCCCAAGACATAAAATCATCAGATACAATTACATACTCATACTTTTCCAGGAATACAACTCTAAAAATCACCGCTTACTTACAAGTGCCATCCGCACATGACATCCCCAGCAGCCACAACAACGCAACCAACTATCAGCTATCATCTATCAGCTAAGAGCTTTCGTTACTATTTACCTTTATCTGCTGCATTGCATAAGGCTGCCTTTCTGCCTTTCGAGACTAAGCTTTGTCTCCATCTGCATTTCTCTGCATTGCATAAGGCTGCCTTTCCGCCTTCCGAGACTAAGCATTGTCTCCATCTGCATTTCTCTGCACTGCATAAGGCTACCTTTCTGCCTTCCGAGACTAAGCATTGTCTCCATCTGCATTTCTCATTTTTAAGTGTTTTAAGGATTGGTGTAAGTTTGGATAGTGGTATATGACTTGTACGTGCTTTTGGTCGAGGTCACGGGGGCCTCAGGATGATTTCGGCTGGTTGACGGAGAGTTAGGCATTTGGAGTTGGCAGCTGAAGCTCTCTTTTCTGTCATAACCGCACCGACGGCTAGGGGACCGCAGGTGCGGGCTCGCAGAAGCGGCCAGTAGGTCGCAGATGCAGAATTGGGCCTTGGGAGCTGGAACCGCAGAAGCGGCTGGTTGAGCGCACCTGCGTTATCGCAGGTGCGGATGTTCGATCGCAGGTGCGGCCCCAGACGTTTAAGTGAAAACCGCTGGTGCGGTGGGTTAGACCGCAGAAGCGGAAAGTGGCCGCAGGTGCGGAATCCCTGGGTCAGAGAGTATATATTTCGCCCTTCACGATTTTTCAGACCTTCTTCACATTTTAAAACGATTTTTGGAGCTTTTTGGGGAATTTTGAAGGGGGGGGGGGGAACTTCATTGAGGTAAGATTTTTGAACATAAAACTCATTCCTATGGTGTTATTTCATTGATTAGGCTCGAAATTTATGGAAATTTGTGGGTAGATGTTCAAGAAACTAGGGCTTGGAATTGGAGACCTAGAACTTGGCATTTTAGGGGTCATTTGTGGTTAGATTTTGGTAAATTTGAAATGCATGAACTCGTGGGAAAATAAGGATTCCATTGATGTTAATTTCACCCGATTCCGAGACGTGGTCCCGGAGGGCGTTTTGGTCATTTTACTTAATTCCGCGCATTTGCTTAGAATTATTTGTGGAATCAGTTACTTGAACTCATATTTATGTTATGCAATTGAATTGAATAGATTTGGGCCATTTGGAGTCGAATACTCGTGGCAAGAACGTGGTTTCGGGTTAATTTTTAGCCGGTTTGAGGTAAGTGGCTTGTCTAACCTTGTGTGGGGGAAACTCCACTTAGGATTTGGTTTGTTGATAATTGAAATGTCTTGTACGTGAGGTGACGAGTGCGTACTCTTGCTAATTGTTGAAAATCCATTTTCTTTAAGTAACTATAAATGTGATTTCCTCTTCCTGTTCATACCCTGTGTAATTTAAGCCTGCTATTAGCTTAGGGAAGCATGTTTAGTTGACTTAATTGTTTTACTTGCTCAAATTGCCTTATTTGGATTGTGTGCAGCATGCTAGGCTAGAAATACCTGTTTTATTTTGGTATGGAAATTCGAATTGAATTGAGTATTCTTTTGTGTTGCTGTTGTGTGCTTACTTTGGGACTACAGGATGGTATCCCGGGAGATCCCCCGGTATGTCTACTTTGGGACTACGGAATTGTATTCTGGGAGATCCCCCTCCACTTTTATATTGGAACTACGGGACCGCACCTGGTAGATTCCACCAGTACTGAGTATTTATATTTGGGACTACGGATGTGGTATTCCGGGAGATCCCCTGCGCATTATGAGTTGGACTATGGGACGACACCCGGGAGATCCACTGGATATTTATATTTGGGGACTACGGGACGGTATCCTGGGAGATCCTCGGTGGTTATCTCCACATTTAGTTGTATTCCTTTCCGTGATTATTTTGTCTCTGTTAAAGTTGTTTTTGCTCTTCTACACTGTATTACTTTTTACTGTTGCACTTAAGTATACTGTCTTATTCGATACTGTTACACCTTGTATATCCTTTAACCTCAGTAGGGCCCTGACCGTCCTCGTCACTACCCGATCGAGGTTAGGCTTGGAACTTACTGAGTACCACTGTGGTGTACTCATGCCCTTCCTGCGCAAGTTTTTCATGTGCAGATCCAGGTACTTTGACTCAACCCTACCATTCTTGAGGCGGAGTGATCCATCAGAGACTTCGAGGTATGTTTGCCGCGTCCGAAGATCGAGAAGTCCCTTGCAATTCTCGCTCATAGTATTAGACCTTCTGTATTTACTTTTGTTTAGACACTCTGGAGTTAGAACACTGTAGTTATTCCTTAGCTTGTGATTTCATGAGATTCCGGGTTTTGGGAAATGTAGTTTCATCTAAGAGTTTATATTGTATTATTTCTGTAGTTTTAGCTAGTTGTATTCTGCTGCTTTCTTTTCCGCAATTTGTTAGGCTTACCTAGTCGTAGAGACTAGGTGTCGCCACGATAGATCACGGAGGGCAAACTTGGATCGTGACGTAAACTGGGAGGCAGTCATGTTGGTCTACGCGTACGCGAGAGGTCGATCGCGTTCGCAAGGAAGGAAATCTGGGTAGATAGTATTAATTTCAAAAATGAGGGTTTGAACCCATTATTCATATCTTGAGCTAGAGACAACGGATTTGGGCGATTCTTGAAGGGATTTTCGTAGAGTTGATGGTAAGTGAGTCTTACTTGGTTTTGGCTATATCCCATGATTACGTCTTTAATTTCATCATTTAATTTGTTATTTGGGGTGGAAAATTGGGGAAAAAGAGGAAGAACTCTTGAGTTGGATTTTGAGGTTTTGAATGGGATTTTTTTATCTGATTTGAGTAAATTTGGTATGGGTAGACTCGTGAGTGAATGGGCTTTCAGATTTTGTGACTTTTGTCGGATTTCGAGATGTGGGCCCACGGGCCGGGTTCGGACCGATTTTGGATTTTGGCCATTGGCTATAATTTAGTAGTTTTCTTGTGGAATTGATCCCTTTAGCCTATATTAATTGTATTGTATTGCTTGTTGCTAGATTTGGGACGTTTGGAGACCGATTTGAGAGGCAAAGGCATTATGGAGTAGAGTTTGGCCCAGATTGAGGTAAGTAACACTTTCTAAACTTGGTTCCGAGGGTTTGAAACCCCGAGTTATGTGTTATGTGATTGGTATTGAGGTGACGCACATGCCAAGTGACGGGCGTGCACCGTGTTAATTTAGGCCTGGTTGGTTCCATGGCACCGTTTAGTGGTACTATCTTGTCGATATCCGTATTTTTACCATGTGATAAAGTAATTGAGCCATAGTGGTAGATATCCTGCTTACGCTTTATGCTGGTACTGTTGGGACCCATAGTGGTTGTTTATTGCTGTCACTTTACTGATTTTATTAATATTTCGTACTCAGTCATGTACATGCATTCATATCATATCGCAGTCTCAGTTATTATTTATTGATTCATCATATTATTGTTTTGGGCTAGTTTTCATGATATTTTGAGTCTGAAATACTTGATATCTGGAGATGGATCTTCTCCATTGGACTGTATTGGCCTTTCTCGGTACTGGTGACTTACAATCAATGGTGTATATATTTCGGGATGGATCTTCCCTGGGCCGAATGGGCCATATACCGTACCTAGTGGTTGAGCATTTGAGAGTGTGAGCGCATGAGGCTGACAGCATGGTGCATCACATACAAAATGTGCATTGGCATGTAGAGATAGAAGATTTATTTTCATTACATTGTTCGGGTCTGGTCTACTTCACTGTTTGAGCTGTTTATTTAAATTGAAAGCATCCTACATTCTGCACTGGTTGAGTTCGTCACTACCTTTCAGTCCAAAGGTTGGACTTGTTATTTAATGAGTTGGATGGACTCACGTTACTCCCTGTACCTCGTGTGCGGATCCAGGCGCTTCTGGACATGGTAGCGGCTTCTGATTGAGGCATCAAAGTTCAGAGACTATCGAGGTAGCTGCATGGCGTTCGTGGGCCTTGACGCTCCTTCTTTAGTCTATCTGTATTTCCAGTTTTATTCTCTAGACACTAGTGGACAGTATTCTGGATTAGACGCTCATGTACTCTTTGACACCCTGGTTTTAGGAAGGATTGTATCGTACTTTGGATTAAATTCTATTTTCAAAAGGCTTTTCTTTAATATTAATTGTTTCCGCCGTTATTTTTGAAAGTGTTTTACTGTGGTTGAAATGTTGAGTTATGGCTTGCCTAGTTCCACGATAGTTGCCATCACGATGGTTATTTTTGGGTCGTGAAAAGTTATTATCAGAGCCTAGGTTACATAGGTCTCATGAGTCATGAGCGGGTTTAGCAGAGTCTTGGAAATCGGTATGTTGACGTCTGTACTTATCTTCAAGAGGCTGCAGAACCCTAAGGAAACTTCACATTCTTGAATTCTTGTCGTGCTAATCTATTGATTCTGGTAACTAGACTTCTATTATTCTATTCTCTCACAGATGGTAAGGACTCGTTCTACTGGGCAGGACAGACAACCACCAGTACCACCAGCCAGGGCTGCGAGGGGCCGAGGTCGCGATAGGGGCAGGATGCAGCTCGCACAGTAGCTAGGACAGCACCTGCAGATCCACGTGTTGCCCTAGTTCAGGATCAGTTCCCAGTTGTGGATACGCCAACGGGACCAGCTCAGGCACCAGCTGTGCCCATTGTGATTCCAGGCCTTCAGGAGGTCTTAGCTCTGATTCTGACGGTGTGCACCAATCATGCTCAGGCAGTCTCTATTTCGACCGCAGCAACCACTTTTCAGGCCGAGAGAGGTACTCAATCTCCCGCCGCCCGCACAATAGAGCAGGTGATGCAGGGACTCTAGACACCTAGGGTAGCATTAGCCGGTTGCAGCTGCTCTGGGCTATATGGTTCCTGTTATGCCTGATGATGAGCGGCGTAGATTGGAGAGGTTTGGGAGACTCCAGCATCCATCATTCAACAGTGCGAGGGAGAGGATGCACATGGTTTCTTGGATAAGTGTCAGAGGATTCTTTGTACAGCAGGTATTCGGGAGACCAGTGGGGTCTCGTTCACTACTTTTCAGTTCTCTAGGGCTGCCTTCACCTGGTGGGAGGCTTATGTGAGGTGTAGGCTAGTTGGTGCAGCACCACTTACATGGCAGGAGTTCTCTGTTCTCTTCTTGGAGAGGTATGTGCCGTAGTCTCGCAGAGAGGAGCTGCACAGATAGTTCGAGCAGTTGTGTCAGGATGATATGACTATGACGTAGTATGAGATGAGGTTTTATGAGTTAGTGTGTCATGCAGTTTGGTTTGTTCCCACTGATAGGGAGAGGATCATGAGGTTCATTGATGGCCTCACATTTCAGCTGCGGGTGCTTATGACTAGAGAGAGAGCGCTTGGTGCTACTTTCGAGGAGGTTGTTGATATTGCTCGACAGATTGAGATGGTCTGCAGTCAGGAGCGCATTGGGAGGGAGGCCAAGAGGTCTCGTGGATGGGGTAGTTTCGGTTGTGTTCCTTTCGGAGGTCAGTTCCACCACGGCAGCGATCGTCTTTACATGCATGCTCAGACAGCTCGCCCAGTTCACCGTGGTGCATCATGTGGCCATGGTTCTCACAGTTCTCATCAGGGTCACTCATCTTTCAGTGCCCTTCTAGCTCAGAGTTCGTCTCATGCACCATTAGCTCAAGGTTCATCTACGTCGAGGCCTTCTAGCAGTTATCCCGATGCTCGGGGCTCCCTTCAGTCCCCACCGCCATTTCTTGGGAGAGGTTTTTTTTATTGTGGAGATCTGGGTCATATCAAGAAACATTGTTCCCGCCTTTCAGGAGGTTTATCTCAACAGAGGAGTCAGCCTTCGACTTCAGCACCGGTTACTTCACTACTTGCCTAGCCAGCTCGGGGTGTAGCTCAGTCAGCTAGAGCTCCCCCTGGAGGAGGAAGATGATCATGTGGCGTTCATGCCCGTTTCTATGCACTCCATCCCAGACCAGATGCTATTGCTTCAGACAGAATGATCACAACTATTGTCTCCGTTTGTCATCGAGATGGTTCTGTATTATTTTACCATGGTTCCACCTATTGATATGTGTCATCGTATTTTGCTCATTATCTAGATATGCCCCGCAAGTCTTTAGCTTCATCTGTTCATGTATCTACGCCGGGGGGGCGATACTATTATTGTGTACCGTGTATACCGATCGTGTGTAGTGACTATTGGGCTAGTGGAGACTAGAGTTGATCTTTTGCTTCATAGTATGGTTGACTTTGATGTGATATTGGGTATGGACTGGTTGTCTCCATGTCATGCTATCTTGGATTTTCACGCTAAGATAATGACTTTGGCGATGCCGGGATTGCCATGGATTGAGTGGCGAGGTTCTTTAGACTATGTTCCCAGTAGAGTGATTTCATTCTTAAAGGCCCAGCAGATGGTTGGGAAGGGTTGTCTATCTTACTTGGCCTTCGCGAGGGATGTCAGTGCAGAGACCCCTACTATTTATTCGGTTCCGCTGGTGCGAGATTTTCCGGATGTGTTTCCTGTAGACCTGCCGGGCATGCCGCCCGATAGGGACATTGATTTTGGTATTGACTTGGTGCTAGGCACTCAGCCCATTTCTATTCCTCCGTACCGTATAGCACCAGCTGAGTAGAAGGAGTTGAACGAGCAGCTTCAGAAAATCCTTTAGAAGGGATTTATTAGGCCTAGTATGTCACCTTGGGGTTCACCGGTTCTATTTGTAAAGAAGAAGGATGGCACTATGAGAATGTGCATTGACTACAAGCAGTTGAACAAAGTCACAATCAAGAACAAGTATCCTTTGCCGCGTATTGATGATCTGTTTGACCAACTTTAGGGAGCGAGGGTGTTCTCCAAGATTGATTTGAGGTCTGGGTATCACCAGTTGAAGATTCGGGACACAGATATTCTTAAGACGTCTTTCAGGACCTGTTATAGTCATTATGAGTTCCTTGTGATGTCTTTTAGACTGACCAACGCCCCAGCAGCGTTCATGCATTTGATGAACAGTGAGTTTCGGCCTTATCACGACTCGTTTGTTATTGTGTTCATTGATGATATCCTGGTGTACTCTCGTAGCCAGGAGGAGCACGCCCAATACTTGAGGGTTGTGTTGCAGCGGTTGAAGAGGAGAAGCTCTAAGCCAAGTTCTCCAAGTGCGAGTTTTTGCTCAGTTCAGTGGCTTTCTTGGGGCATATGCTGTCCAGTGAGGGTACTCAGGTAGATACGAAGAAGATAGAGGCGGTTCGGAGTTGGCCCAAACCGTCCTTAGCTACAGTAATTTGGAGCTTTCTTGGTTTGGCTGGTTATTACCGTCGGTTCGTGCAAGGTTTCTCGTCTATTGCATCGCCCTTGACCAAATTGACCCAAAAGGGTTCTCCTTTCAGGAGGTCAGATGAGTGTGAGGCGAGCTTTCAGAAGCTCAAGACTGCCTTGACAACAACTCTAGTTCTAGTTCTACCATCACCTTCTGGTTCTTATACAGTATATTGTGATGCTTCTAGGATCGGCATTAGGTGTGTTTTGTTGCAGAAGGGTAGAGTGATTGCTTATGCTTCACGCCAGTTGAAGCCCCATGAGAAGAACTACCCTGTTCATGATTTGGAGTTGGCTGCCATGTTCATGCATTGAAGATTTGGTGGCACTATCTCTATGGTGTGTCTTGCGATGTATTTACTGATAATCGTAGCCTCCAACACTTGTTCAAGCAGAAGGATCTTAATTTGAGGTACCGGAGATGGTTGGAGCTGGTAAAGGACTATGATATTACTATTCTGTATCATCCAGGAAAAGCCAATGTTGTGGTCCATGCCTTGAGTAGGAAGGCAGTGAGTATGGGTAGTCTTGCATACATTTATATTGGTGAGAGACCTCTTACAGTTGATGTTCAGGCCTTGGCCAACCAGTTCGTGAGATTGGATATTTCAGAGCCTAGTCGGGTTCTAGCCTGTGTGATTTCTCGGTCTTCCTTATTTGATCGCATCAGAGAGCGCTAGTATGATGATCCTCATTTGCTTGTTCTCAAGGAAATGGTTCATCACGGTGATGCTAGAGATGTGACTATTGGTGATGATGGGGTGTTGAGGATGCAGGGCTTGATATGTGTGCCCAATATAGATGGGCTACGGGAGTTGATTCTTGAGGAGGCCCACAGCTCGCGGTATTCCATCAATCCAGGTACCGCAGAGACGTACCAAAATTTTAGACAACACTATTTGTGGAGGAGGATGAAGAGGGATATAGTTGGGTTTGTAGCTCGGTGTCTTAGCTGTCAGCACGTAAAATATGAGCATCAGAGACCAGGTGGTTTGCTTCAGAGGTTAGAGATTCTAGAGTGGAAGTGGGAGCAGATCACCATGGATTTCATAGTCGGGTTCCCACGGGACTTTGAAGAAGTTCGATGGTATTTGGGTGATTGTGGATCAGCTGGCCAAGTCCGCACACTTCATTCCAGTTGGTACTACTTATTCTTGAAAGCGGCTTGTAAAGATTACGAGAGATTGTTCGTCCTCATGGTATGCAGTTTCTATCTTTTCAGATAGAGGCGCGCAATTTACATTGCAGTTTTGGAGAGCCGTACAGCAAGAGTTGGGCACTCAGATTGAGTTGAGTACAACATTTCACCCTCAGATGGACGGGCAGTCCGAGTGCACTATTCAAATATTCGAGGACAAGCTATGCGCCTGTGTCATTGATTTCAGGGGTTCATAGGACCAGTTTCTGCCGCTCGTGAAGTTTGCCTACAACAACAGTTATGAGTCGAGCATTCATATGGCTCCGTATGAGGCCTTATATAGGAGGCGATGTAGATCTTCTGTGGGTTGGTTTGAGCTGAGTGAGGCTAGGCTTTTGGGTACAGACTTGGTTTAGGATGCATTGGACAAGGTGAAATTGATTCAGGAGCGGCTTCGCACGGTGCGGTCGAGACAGAAGAGTTATGCTGACAGGAAGGTCCATGATATGTCTTACATGGTTGAGGAGAAGGTTCTACTGAAAGTTTCACCAATGAAGGGTGTTATGAGATTTGGGAAGAAGGGCAAGTTGAGCGGTGATCCGTCTCATGTTTTGGATTTCAGCACAGTTCAGTTGGATGGTAATATGACTTATGATGTGGAGCCGGTGGCCATTTTGGAGCGTCAGGTTCAAAAGTTGAGGTCAAAGGATATAGCTTCAATGAAGGTGCAGTGGAGAGGTGAGCCCGTGGAGGAGGCTACTTAGGAGACCGAGCGGGAGATGCGGAGCAGATATCCACACCTATTTGAGATTCTAGGTATGTTTCTAGACCCGTTCGAGGACGAATGCTGGCTTAAGAGGGGAAGGATGTAACGACCCGGCCGGTCATTTTGAGAGTTGTAACCCCATTCTCCCATTTCCTGCTTCATTTGTGTTCTACAACTGTATTGTGACTTACCGGTTAGTTGGTTTGGGTCCGGAGTGATTCCAGAGTGAATTGAGACACTTAGCCTCTGAATTGAAAGCTTAAGTTGGAAAAGTTGACCGGATGTCGACTTATGTGTAAACGACCTCCGATTTGAATTTTGATGGTTCTGTTAGCTCCTTTAGGTGATTTTGGACTTAGGTGCGCGTCCGGATCGTGTTTTGGAGGTCCATAGTAGAATTAGGCTTGAATTGGCGAAAGTTGGAATTTTGGAAAGATTGACTGGGGGTGGACTTTTTGATATCGGGGGTCGGATTGGATTTACGGAAGTTGGAGTAGGTTCGTGGTGTCATTTATGAATTTTGCAAAATTTGAGGTCAATCAGACGTGATTTGATAGGTTTCGGCGTCGTTTGTAGAATTCGGAAATTTCAAAGTTTATTAGGCTTGAATCTATGAGTAACTCGACTAAGTTCATATGGTATTTTGGAACTTGATGGTATATTTGGTTGAGGTCCCGGGGGCCTCGGGTAAGGTTTGGGTGGTTAACGGATCATTTTTGGACTTTGGTTGATAGCTGATGCCTGCTACTGTGTTCTTTCTGGTTTCCTCTTACTCGTTCGCGAGAGGAGACTCGCGTGCGCGAAGGGTATTTGTGAGCCGGATGATTTTTTTTCTTCGCATTCGCGAACAAGTGGGCGCGAACGCGAAGGTGTGGTATGCGTGTGCATTGCAAACGCAGGAGTGGTGTTGCATTCGCGAATAGAAGTGAGGCAGCTGGAGACCCCCAGTCTTTGGCCTACGCATTCGCGAGGTATGGGCCATGTTTGCGATGAGTTGAGCTTGTAAAGCTTCGTATTCGCGAAGAGATAAACTGGGAGGAAATCATGTTGGTCTATGCTAACGCGAGAGGTCGGTCGCATTCACGAATAAGGAAATCTGGGGAGACAGTATTAATTTCAAAAACGAGGGTTTGAACCCATTCTTCATATCTTGAGATAGAGATCAAAGATTTGAGTGATTCTTGAAGGGATTTTCGTGGAGTTGATCAGGGTAAGTGATTCTTACTTGGTTTCGGCTATATCCTATTGTCATACCTCCTTTTTTACACACCTACCCCGAAGGATAAATGTATAAGGGAGTTTTTCCATTTAAAGTGACATTATTCGAAATGGGATCATTTATCTACTTTTAGAGTCGCCACTTGGGAAAGGATTGGCTTTTGGTGTCCCAAGTCACCGATTTAATTTAAATCCCAAATCGAGGAAAAATTCGACTTCCCAATTGGAGTCTGCGAGCCAGAGATTCTGTGTAAGGAATTCTGTTGACCCGAGGGAAGGTGTTAGGCACCCCCGAATCCCGTGGTTCTAGCACGGTCGCTTAAATTATTATACATGGCTGAAATTCTAGTTTTAAATACATGCTCGGACCTATAGTGCAGTTTTAATATTATTTACCGCTTATAATTTATTTTTACGAAAGTGAACGCCGTTTAAGAGCGTGCTTTTGGATCACGTCACATGAAATGCACCCGGATCCTCAACACCTCTTATTCAACATTTTGGGATTTGGATTTGGGTCACATGAAATGCACACCTGACTTTAAGAGGGTAATATAATTAGAGAACGCTCCTAAAGCGACTAACGTGTTATTAACTTTGCGGGGGGCCATGGAAATTTGTTAAATGGCATGTCCCGAATTTCTAAATTATTTTAATAAAGTATTTAATGAGGGCCACGCAATTTATGAATTTTGTTTGGCGCGGCACGCCGTGTTTTACTTCTTTTTAAAGGTCATCCTAAAAGGGACTATTATTTTCTATTGAATTAGTCTCTAAAAGGGCCTAATTAATTAGTAATTTAGGCTCCCAGCTCAAGTCCACATTTGAACAAGAGGAAGACCTCTTAATTCAAATGTGCTACTTAACTTGGACAGCCCAAAACCCGGTACTTTTTCAATTAAGAATTAATCTCAAAACCCATTCCAAAACGATAAAGCCCAACAGGATGTGAGTCTGGATTTAGACTCAACGAAATGAGCTGCTTGTGCGATTGGGCTCACCATTGAAGGGCCTTAAGCCCACAAAGAATATCTCGTACAAAGTTCAGCTACAAAGCTGAACACTAATTGCTTGGGCCTTGTGTTTGAGCCCAGAAACAGAATTCAAATTGGTGCAAGGTCTAGTATTAATCCGAGATCGGATATTGACTGCCGATGCTACAACTATTTTATATTGTTTGTTAAGACTTCCAGTTTGCTAATTTAACTTTCGAATCTGTTCAAGGGTGAACATATGGATCAAACGTTTTTAAGGACAACATTATATGCTAATATATAAGCTCACAGACGAAACTGGTTCTCCATTGTGATTCAACAACAGACTTAGGCATATACCACCTAATTAAATGTAAAGATTTAAACAACCTATTATCATGGAACACTGCTGTCCCTTCTATCAAACTTCACAACGATTCAAAACAAGCTCAGAACAGTCCAACAGTCCTATTTGTACAAATTGTCCTAGTTAATCCAGTAAATACTAGTTCACATGAGTTTGCATCTAAATATTGAATACAATCAGATGAAGCACCAAATTCTTTTGATTTCACAAGTAGCTTATACACATTGCTCTAAATTTCCAGCTCAAAGTTACACTGATGCGAGTTCAAGGCTGTGTACCTGAAGTGTGAATCAAGTAAAAGGAGGAGAAGTTAGCTACAGCAAAGCAATCAGCAGCAGTTGAAAAACTCAAACAGCAACCACTCAGACAGTTTCAACCCAGAAATGAGTGCAGAAATGCTTCAATTCGAGTAGGATGGATAGACCACCCAGAACAGTATCAAATTTACCCAACTAGACTCAAAATTGACCACAAAACTCCTTTTAAAACTCTCAGCAAACAAGGACTCAAAAGACTGCTCACTCGAGCTTAAAATTCACTCAGAATCAAGACCATTTGAACTCCTATTTTTTGTGCTTTCTGTTTTTTGATTTCTACTTGAATGAGATCTAAAAGAAATTTGAACTTCAGGATTTCAGATTTTTTTTTTTTGAAATTTTCAGAGGTCCTTCTAACTTGTTTTACAAGGCAGTGTGTATGCCCTTTTTATAGGCAAACCTTCAGATTTTAGTTTTCTTTTTTAGTCCCTTTCTTATTTAGTTTCTTAGTCCCTCATTTTTAAAACTTATTACCCAAGTAACAACACTTATTTTACCAAAACTACACTAAAGTCTTGTTCTAGAAGATCCTATACCTATTATAATTCCTACACTACCCTCCCCTTACCTTTACAATTACTATTCCTAAAAAAACTACCCTTTTCCATACCCAAACTACCCCTGACTAATCCCGGAATTACTAAACTATACTAAAACTATCAACTATACCCAAATCAATAAGCCTAACAGAATATTAACTTAATTTTATCAATCAGAAAATGTTAACTCAAATAAACAGAATTTTAGAACACCAATATTAAACGAGCAATTACTAATATTTAATTACTAATCAACTGCTAAAAACTAATTACTAAACTAATCAACTGCTAAAAACTTTAAGGAAAATCAGAGTGAACTAAAGGAACAAAGGGAAATATAAATCAGAATAAATATAAAAAATAATAAAACACACAGTAACGAAGCAAAAGAAAACAGAAAAAGAAAAAAGAGAGCTTACTGTTTAGAGGCGGCTAAGCTTGACTCGATCCGAACACGTGAATCTTTTTTAAAGATTCTTGACCCGTAATATACCTAATCAGGTGTCTTAAACAGGGAGACACCTGGTTAGGGATATTAGGGTCGAGAAACTTAAAAATTAAACTAGGGTTTCATTTTAAAATTCGAAGGTTTTGGAGAGGTTTTGAAAGTTATCGTTTGGAGATTCGGAATGAGGAGGGTGAGGGGATTATATGGTGTTAATTTGGTTGAGTTTGGAGAAAGTAGGGTCTTGGCCGAATCTTAGATTTAAAATCCGAGGAATTTGGTTAGGAATTAGAGGATGCTATCATGGGGGTTGGAAAGAGGAGGATGAGAGGATTGAGGGGTGTAATTTTTGAGTGATTTGGAGCTTCGCCGCCGGCGGCGGCGATTTCCGGCCGGCGGCGGACGGTGGCAAAAGTGTGGAGATACGGTGGAATACGGTGGGGCTACGGTGTGGCGATTTCCGGTGAGATATGAGAGTGGGGTGCGAGAGAGATGAATGAGGGGGTAGGGGGGTGTGTTTCGGACATATATGTATTAATTAAAACCAGCTTCAGGACCGTTCGATCAAGGAACCTCGACGGTCCTGATTGAACGAGTCCAAACGACGTCGTTTCACGTGGGCTGGGGAATTGGACCGGGTAAGGTTGGACGGGTTTCAGGTGTACAAATTTGGGCTTTGATTTGGTCTAAGGTGAATTTAGCCCAAATTCCTTTTTGATTTTGTTTTCTTACTTTTGTATTCTATTTATTTATTTATTTATTATTATTTTTTGGTATTTTAGTATTTATTTATTATTATTTATTCTTTTCTGGTTTTATAAAAATGCTAAAACAAAACAAAGACTCAATTAAACTATTTAAACTTTCCTAAAATTACATAAAAACTCTATTAACAATTAAGAATGCAACAAGACTATTTTTGCAATTTTTTTTCTTTAAACTTTATTCTAAATCTAATTAATACCTAACTAATACTGAAAATGGTGAAATTAAAATCCCTAAATGTATGTGCATATTTTCTGTATTTTTATGAAAAATGCAACCAATTAACACAAAAACTCAAACAAAAATTCACAAAAAATTGTAAAATAATAAAGAAATCAATTATTTGAAACTTTCGGAATTAATTTGCTTAGGGCAAAATCACGTGCTCACACCTATGATTATTTCCTTAATTTCATAACTTAATTTGTGATTTGGGTAGAAAATTGGGGAAAAAGAGGAAGAACTCTTGAGTTGGATTTTGAGGTTTGAATGTGATTTTGTTATCGGATTTGAGTAAATATTTTATGGGTAGACTCGTGAGTGAATGGGCTTTCTGGTATTGTGACTTTTGTCGGATTTCGAGACGTGGGCCCGGGGGTCGAGTTCGGACCGACTTCAGATTTAGGCCGTAATTTAGTAGTTTTCTTGTGGAATTGATCCCTTTAGCCTATATTAATTGTATTGTACTGCTTGTGGCTAGATTTGGGACGTTTGGAGACCGATTTGAGAGGCAAAGGAATTTTCGAGTAGAGTTTGGCCCGAGTTATGTGTTATGTGATTGGTATTGAGGTGACGCACATGCCAAGTGACGGGCGTGCGGGCGTGCACCGTGTTAATTGTGGCCTGGTTGGTTCCTTGGCACCATTTAGTGGTACTATCTTGTCGATATCCGTTTTCTTGCTATGTGATAAAGTAATTGAGCTGTCAATCATGCTAGATATCCTACTTAGGCTTTATGCTGGTACTGTTGGGACCCATAGTGGTCGTTTATTGCTGTCACTTTACTGATTTTATTGATATTTCGTACTGAGTCATGTGCATGCATTCATATCATATCTCAGTCTCAATTATTATATATTGATTCATCATATTATTGTTTCGGGCTAGTTTTCATGATATTTTGAGCCCGTGAGTGAGACTAGAGAGATTGATGACTGAGTGAGGCTGAGAGCTTGATTATGAGTGACAGTTATGGGATCGGGCTGCACGCTGCAATAGCTATACTGATGTTATGATAGCGCTTGGGCTGTAGGAAGCCCTCCGGAGTTTGTACACACCCCCAGCGGATGATATTATTGAGGGATGGATCTTCCCTGGACATGGATATTGTCCGAAGTACTTGTACCTGGAGATGGATCTTCTCCATTGGGCTGGATTGGCCTTCTTCGGTACTGGTGACTTATAGTCAGTGATGTATATATTCCGAGATGGATTTTCCCAGGGCCGAATGGGCCATATACCGTACGAGTGGTTGAGCATTTCAGAGTGTGAACACATGAGGCTGACAGCATGGTGCATCACATATAGCATGTGCATTGGCATGTAGAGATAAAAGATTTATTTTCTTTACATTATTCGGATCTGGTCTACTTCACTGTTTCAGTAGTTTATTTACATCGAAAGCATCCTACATTTCTGCACTGGTTGAGTTCTTCACTACCTTTCAGTCCAAAGGTTGGACTTGTTACTTACTGAGTTGGATGTACTCACGTTACTCCCTGCACCTCGTGTGCAGATCAAGGTGCTTTTGGACACAGCAGCGGTTGCTGATTGAGGCATCAGAGTTCAGAGACTATCGAGGTAGCTGCATGGCATTCGCGGGCCTTGACTCTCCTTCCTTGTTCTATCTGTATTTTCAGTTTTATTCTCTAGACACTAGTGGACTGTATTCTTGTTTAGACACTCATGTACTCTGTGACACCCCGGTTTTGGGATGGATTGTATCGTACTTTGGATTAAATTCTGTTTTCGACTTTTCTTTAATATTAATTGTTACCGCCGTTATTTTTGAATATGTTTTACTTTGTTGGAAATGTTAAGTTGTGGCTTGCCTAGTTCCACGATAGGCGCCATCACGGTGGTTGTTTTCGGGTCGTGACAGTATTAAAGCAACACAAACGCAAAAGACTTATCGCGTTCGCGAAGAAGAAAAAAAATGAAGACTGCCAAGATGTGCTTTGCGAATGGGATAGATCGTTCGCGAACGCGGAGAGGAAAATCTGATGGCCCAATGAGTGGGATACGCGAACATGTAGAGTAGTACGTGAACGTGAGGAAAGGAATTACATACCTTCACGAAAGCGGGAAGAAGGATGCGAACACGAAGAGGAAATAGTCTCCAGCACCCAGCCCCTAGTTTCTACTACGCGAACACGAAGGTGGAGTTGCGAACGCGAAGAAGGGAGAGGCAGTCTTCCACGAACGCGAGCAGAAGAGTGCGAATGCGAAGAGGAAATATTTCATCCTCCAAAAAAACACTACACGAACGCGGATACAAGGACGCGAATGCGATGAATGAAACCAGATGATAGAAAACAGCAGTCCAAAAATGGAAGGAAATGTCCTGTAGCCTATCTGAAACTCACTCGATGCCCCCGGGACCCCGTCTAAACATACCAACAAGTTCCATAACCTAATACTGACTTGCTCGAGGTCTCAAATCACATCAAACAACGTCGAAAGTACGAATCGCACCATGAATCGAACTTATGAACTTTCAAATCTTCCGACTTCTAAAACTCGCGCCGACACCTATCAAATCAACCTAGAATGACATCAAATTTTGCAGGCAAGTCCAAATGACCTACCGGAGTTTTTTCAACTCTCGGACTCACATTCTGACCCCGTTATCACTAAAGTTAACTCTTGGTCAAACCTCTCAACCTTCCAAGCTTCAACTTTTCCAACTTGTCACACCTCCTTTTTACCACCCCGTTAGGGATATAAGGGAGTTTTTTTTCAATTTAAGTGACAATCGAAATAGGATTATTTATTAAATTCAGAGTCGCCACTTGGGATAATTTATGGTATCCCAAGACACCGGTTTAAAATCCAGAATCGAGGAAATTTGACTCTATTTTACAGTCTGCGAACACAGAAATTCGGGTAAGGAATTCTGTTAACCCGGGAGAAGGTGTTAGGCATTCCCGGGTTCCGTGGTTTTAGCACGGTCGCTTTGATCATACTTGGCTTAATCAAATTGTTTAATTACTCCTTTTAGAACCTATATGCATTTACCTCTTTTAATTAGGAAATTATCTTTAAAACAATAGGTCACGCGTACGTGTACCCATTTGTTTGGCACGTCAAAAATCATGTCACGCGTACGTGTCCACAATTAATAATGCTTTATTATTATTATGAGAGTTTTAGTCAAAGTTGCGCGAATGCATAGTCCGGTTTTGTTTTTAGGATCGTAATCATGTCACGCGAACGTGTACACGATCACGATCATATACGCTAGTTATTCACACTTAGAAATGTTTAATACTCACTACTCTATTTGTTGAGCTATTTTGATATCAATTAATTTGTAAAAGATGGTCTAACATAGAATTTGTTACCCTAATGGTCTGCTGTTAAAGTGATTAATCTAGTTTCTCGCAAATTTCAACAAAACCAAACCTTAATCTCACTTAAAACCCCAATTAAAATATCAAAAACAGAAGGGTTTGAACTACAAAGATGATACGTATCCATAAGAGATTCAAAAACAGAATTTGGCGTAACACCCATGTCAGATAAATGCCTCAAAATTGGCTTAACATTGTCATGCCATCAAATAATTACACAAAATCGATTAACACAGTCAATGATGAAACAAGCGATGAATAGGAGAAAAGGAGTGACCTGAATTACTTTCAATTTTTCAAAGAAACCTGCTGCCCGTTTACAAAGAAACTCAGGCCGATGAAGTTAGACACGGATAGACCCGACCGAAAAACTCGGCTCTGCAAAAATCAGACTCTGAACCTCGACGGCGCCGGAAAACTCAGAAAAAACTCCAACATGAACTTAAAATCGAACTTCAATCGGAATCCCATTTTTGGAACAAAAATCCGATAGAAACAATGGTGATTCGTCAAAGTTGCTCAGCCATGGCTGTCGCTGGACTGTTAGCGATGAAACGAGGTGAGGAAAACAAGGAACGAGGTCGTTTTGGCCATGGCTGGTCGCCAGTCGTTTGGAGAGGAGGGGTCTATGTTTTGGGTTCTGCCACCGATCTTGTTGTCTGCTAGGTTAGGGTCTGTTTTGGGTTGAGATAGCGTGGTGCTGGTGTGAGATGACGGCTGTGAGGTGAGGTGATGGGTGGCCGTCGCTGGTGGAAGTCGACGGTAGCGGCTGTGTTGTGGTTGCTAGGGATTGGGGTCTTTATTCGCTGAAGAAGATGAAGTTCCAAGGGGGGGGGGGTGTTCTCGATGGGTTCTGTGGCTCTCTAGCTCTAGCTCTCCTCTGTATTAGAGATTTTTTTTTAGGTTTTTATATTGTGTAGCTATAGGGTGCTAATGGGTTAAGGTTAAATTTGGGCCCTGATAGACTTGGGCCCTCTCTAAGACGAAATTGTGGTTAAATATGGGCCAAAATTCTCTTGAATTATTTCAAAATTGGGCTTCTCGAAAATCTAGATTTCATTAACTAAGGGCCTAAGTTTTCCTTATTTAATATAGTATAAAGCATTTATAAAAATGTAAACACACTCATAATTAATTAAAACCAACTATTAAGGATAAACTTAAAATGAAACTATTTTTTTTTTGGTATTTTTTCAAGATTAAAAATGATTACAAAACATTAATAAACTATTTTTTTGCAATTTTTATTTTTGTGACAACATAAAGTAAAGGAGTCAAAATTAGTTGAAATAACTATATTAGGCCTAAACTAAATATTTACATGCTAAAATATAAAAAAACTTGGGGAGGGTCAAAAATCGCATGTCTACAGCTGCCCCTCTTTGACTAGGAACGCGAAGAGTTTTCAGACAAAGAACGACTAGATAGGTTTTTTGACCCGACCCTTATTTTGGGAGACCAAAAACTAAGAGGAAGGAGAATGTGACCGAGCCCTGGTATCTGAGCTGCCTACATATCCTTGGCTATAAAGGAATCAGGCCACGTGTAGTTCAGAATTAGGAAGAGTGATGGAGTACCGAGGTGGAGAGCCGATTGAGGTGCCGTTCCGTCGAGATTCTGGTCCGCGGTCCTGTTATTACATCAAAATCAAAAAATGAAAAAGACTAACTAAGCCTATCAACTACGAGTTAAGAGATTCCTATCTATAAGTCTTCTGAAGCTTGGTCTTGAGTCTTGAATGGTTCTTCATGCGGACTTTAGATTTGAACCTTGATGCTTGCTAGCTGCAGGTGCTGATTCATTTCCTTTTTTTCTTCTTTTCGGATCAAGACCGGACATGTAGTGCTCTTGACTTCAACCATGTCTTGAGCAATTCACATCTTTCTCTACTTCTGCATTTTGGATTCACTTCTTTCTTTCTTTCTTTTTCTTTCTTTTTTTTATTCTGGATTATGACTAACTTCTGTTGGTCATCTCGGATTGTCAACTCGCATTCTTTCTGCGAGCTTTTGCTACTTCTAACTTGAATTGAATTCTGAAATGACTTCCCTTGTTCTCTAGTTGTGCGCCTGATTGCCAAAACTTGAACTGTATTCCCTTGTTCTCCAGGTGGGCGCCTGATTGCCAAAACTTGAACTGTATTGCCTTGTTCTCTAGGTGGGCGCCTGATGCCAAAACTTGAACTGTATTCCCTTGTTGTCCAGGTGGGCACCTGATTGCCATAACTTGAACTGTATTCCCTTGTTCTCCAGGTGGGCGCCTGATCGCCAAAACTTGAACTGTATTCCCTTGTTCTCCAGGTGGGCGCCTGATTGCCAAAGCTTGAACTGTATTCCCTTGTTCTCCTGGTGGGCGCCCGATTGCCAAAAGTTGAACTGTTAACTCGCTCTCTCGAGGCAAGCTTCTTTTGTTGCTGACTCAAATTGAATTCTGAAAGTTAACCCTGTCTTCAGGCGGACTCCTGTTGTCTTTGACTTGAATCTTGAAAACTGAAAGTTGACCCTATTCTTCAGGCGGGCTCCTGCTGTCTTTGACTTGGACCTAAAACCGATTTCTAAAATGTTGCCCCTCGTTCTCCAGGTGGGTGCCTGCAATCAAAACAAATAAAACGAACAAAATTATTCTGCACTGGGAAGATTTGTGAGTTGTTAGCAAAATTGTAATTCACATATGCTATTGGTGAAGGATGCGGCGATGAGGGTAAAACTAAAGACTCGACTAGGATGTGCGTCTCCTGTGAAATTGAACTTAAGAAAAGCTATAAGCTAAGCTTGACTAAACTAAAATTGACCCTATTCTTCAGGCGGGACTCTTGAACTAAAGGAAAACTAAGAATTGACAACTTAGGAAAACTAAAATTGACCCTATTCTACAGGCGGGACCCCTGAACTTAAGGAAAATCTAAAGATTAACAACTTGAGGAAACTAAAACTGGCCCTATTTTCCAGGTGGGACCCCTTAACTCAAGAAAAACTAGAGATTGAAAACTAAAGGAAACTAACAACTGACCCTATTCTCCAGGTGGGACCCCTGAACTCAAGGGAAACTAAAAACTAACCACTTAAGAAAATTAAAAATGACCCTATTCTCCAGGCGGGACCCATGAACTTAAGGAATGCTAAAAACTCTTCTGACTAAAGAGAATGCCTAGGAGGTACGGTTCTTCTCAACTAGGGAACATGTAGGAGGTGAAAACCTTCTCAAACAACCTTTGTGCTGACAAAATTTGGGCACTACACTTGAAAAATTCAAGCTTCCAAGCTTTGATTTGGACATAGTCTTCGTCCCTGTTTCAAACAAAGAAAACTTGTGAGTTTAAACATGGTGGTTGGTTTGTGGCCTTGACTTTGAGGGCTATTGCTCCTTCACTTCCCATGATAACTTTGATTTCAACTTGAAAGACCTTGCTTGTTTATTGACTAACCACTTTCTCTGTCACCCTTATCATAGAAAATACCTCTGATCCGTTCAAGCCCAGACCCCTCTATTTGTTGCATTGTGCTCATGAATAGACATTTACCGAACCTTTGCATTTCACATGAATCCCAAAGCACGTTGATGGTTACCGACCCAGTGCACATATTATTCTTTCTTGACTTATGCCGCTTTGTGTGCTAGCAAGACTCCGCTTTGTGCAATTCGAAAGCTAGTAGCATATTTTGTAGTTATTTCTTACTGTTTATGACAAAATAGACTTAAGAGGACTTAAACAAAGCAAGAAGAACTAAGTTAAGGGGACAACGGAAAGAGATGACATCTAACAAGAAAATCACCAAGCAGAAACTTATCAGATGTGGATACCAACTCTAATGACCATGACATGCATTTTTGGATTAATGGCCTAATCCGTCAAGAAAGTCTAATGTTCAACTCTTGTTATACTTCTATGCCGTGAAACTGGGCTTCAATGCTCCTATTATCCTTTCTGATTTATGATCCTTATTCGACTTGTAGTGTTCAAAGGGTTTTCACCATCAAGCCTCTCTCATTTTGCTCTTTATCTCAACACACCGTCGCCGTATGGTGCCTGTGAAGGTTTTCACCAATAAGACTCTCTCATTTTTTCTTTTCTTCTTCTTTCCTCTGATTCCGCAGATGACAAGGCATTAACCACGATAGAAATATCATATGCTCCTAGCATGTTTGACTCGGCACTCTTAAAGATTATCTGAGAGGTCTTTTGGACTGTAATGTGGCTTTTGGACAAGGTTAGAAAGAAAGAAATGCATGAAGGCTCAAATTAAAACTAAGACAAAGGGTTAATTTATTTATAACTTTTGGAATCCATTCTAAAACTTTCGCCCCAATTTCTAAAACAAGGTAATTTGATTCTTTTTTTTCTTTTTCTTTTTGAGATGGAATTTCTAAGAAAGACTGCCCACTCTCGACTTCGTGGGATCATGAAATATTTTATTTGGTATGACCGAACCGTAAGTCTACCTACGTATCTTGCGGTGACAAGAATCAGGTCAAACGTAGTTCACAACTAATTCTTTTTTTTGTTTTTTGTTGCTCTTTTTCTTTTCTTTCTTCTTTTTCTTTTCTTTTTTGTTCTTGTTTTTTCTTTTTCTCTCTTATTTCTTTTTGATTTGTTTTTTGTTTTTTGTCTTTTTTTTCTTTGGAATGAACTTTCTAAAACAAACCTATAGGGATATGAACATTTCCTTTTATGACTCTAACTTGATTCCAAAAGAGGGGAAGGTCAAAGAAATCAGCACAGGCTCAAAGGGGTATCAAAGGGTATAAAGTGTTTGGATAGCTGAAAGAGGGCCTCCCAATCTCTAAGAATACCAAGTATAACACATGCAACTTGAAGATGAAAAAATGAAGATCATGCATAGCATTTCTTTTGCAGCATCGGCATTGATATCACAGATATGCCTTCCACCTTTCTTTAGTGCCTTGTCAAGTACAGAGCTCTTGTTGGGTGGTTTCTTCTTCGAAATGGATGTGCTCCGCCAGTTTGGAGCAAACTCCCTTGGCTTTATGTTGTAACTTGAGATGCGCTTGAAATCAAAGTTGCTTGCTTCAAATTGTTTGGGACACACTTTCTTGTAATAAATTCTTGTCGTCCTATTAAATTCCCCAAATTATCTGCCCCAGTTTCACACAGTTCGGGCTTCAAATGATCTCAAAATGTCCAAATCTGTACTTATTTCCCTCAAATGTCTATATCATCTTCAAAATTATTTCATTGCTTCATGATTAGACTAACTTGTAAGAGCAGGTTGAGAATTACGCGTGCATGTGATGTCACTAGAGCCAGCATGAAAAGGACTATCAAAGGAAAAGAGAACTAAACAAAAAATGACTAGAAATAACAGAAAACAAGAGATTGCATTAAACAGACGGTGAAACGGTTCGAATTGCAAAACAAGCAAACTAAACTGGGGTTACAACCCTGGAACAAACCTAGACAACACTAAACGAGTTACTATGACTAAACGAACTAGGCAAAATAAAAGGATAGAAGGGTTTGATGCACAAGAAAATATCCGGATTACAACCCTGAAATAACCCAGACAACAGAAATGACAACGAAATAAACCGCCAAGACTCCTCCCTGGCTAACCAAGAAAGGAGCGTCTTTCCAATTACCAAGCTCGGCATCTTAGCCACTGAGTTCCACATCGATATTATCAAGACCATTACAACCTTCAATATCATTAACTGCAGCCGGCAAGTTCCCAAGAGGATTCGCATACTCCCTGTCACTGCCCTTGATCACAATTATCCCTTCTTGAATCATTCTTTCTATTTCCATTTTCAAAGCACGACAATCTTCAATGCTATGACCTTGGACATTATAGTGGTACATGCACCGTACAGTAGGATCAAAGCCTTTTGCCTATGGGTCCGGAGTATAGCCGAGGAGCGGCTCAATTAGGCCAAAATGTTTTAACTTTTCAAACAGGCTTGTGTAGCATTCCCCGATTGGCGTGAAACTATTTCTTTGCCTTTGTTCCCCTCCATGCCCCAGTTTCCTAGGGTTGTTGGATGCTTGAAAATGTTGTGAAGGCAAAAGTGCATTATGAGGTGCTGGCGCTCGCCCTAGGGAGTGACCCAGTGGCTGGAGAAATGGCCAGACGTTGTTCAGACGATAATACTGGGGTGAATTATGTGGAGCTCGGGGATATTCATGGGGTCGGTATTGAGGCTGCAAGTATTTAGCAGGAATGCCCGCTGGATCCTGTCGTTGGCGGGGCTCAGCAACATCTTTTCTATCAATGGGGGGACTGTCCCGAGCAACTTGTTTGTTCCATCTGAACCAAAACTCCCTAAAACCTTCCTTGGGTTTCTTTTCCATCTGAGAGAGGGAGGAGCGGTCTGGGATAATGTCTTCATTGTACTGATAGTGCCGAACAAAATCTTGAGCATGTCACCCCACGTATGCCACTTACTGACATCTTGACGAGTATGCCATTCCAAAGCTGCCCCAGTCAGGCTCTCACTAAATACGCCATCAGCAGCTTATCTTTCCCACCAACACTTCTCCTTTCACTGCAATAACCCATCAGATGGGTTACTGGACCATCATACAAATTAAACTTTGGCATCTTAAACCCAGCAGGCAGTTGGATGTCAGGAAACAAGCACAGGTCTTTGTAAGACACGCTCATTTGGCTCCATATCCCTTGCATGTTTCTTAAAGACTGCTCTAAGATTTTCACCTTCCTGGACATCTCGTCTTGCTCCACTGTCTTAGCAGGCTTTTTAGTTTCATCGGGAGGCTCAAAATGAGGAGTGTGAGAGTATGGAACCGAGACCTTGAAAGTTGGTTCTGGAGCACAGTGTTGGGCATTGGGGACTTTGAACACAGTCTCGCTAGAGGATCGAGGAAAGGTAGCTGGTGGATGAGCTACAAAAACATGAGTGGTCAAAGGAGCGGGATATGAGGTGGTTTTGGGGGGTGGAGTGTGAAAAGGTTGTGGGGAGATATCCTGGACTTGTGACAGTGGCGGAATGGTGACAAGGCTTTCAGTGTAGTTAGTGGGGACTAATGGTGGAGGACGCCCACTAATCCAGGCTTGGTATATTTCGGCCATCTGTCCTTTCAACCTTAAGACCTCTTCTTTCAACTCAGATTCTAATTCAACAATTCCCTTAGATGGATCAATAACCCCTGTGTCCAAGTCCTTGCTAGCCATGGCTACCTTGCTCTTTGACCTTGTGTTGTACGGATGAGTTATTTAAAAACCACAAACCAACCACCCTTTTGCTCAATGAATATAACAAAAGGAACAAAATGGGGTCATCCTGTTAGTATTAGGGCATTTAACAGCTAAAAATATCACATTGTGTGCAATGTACCTAGCAACAATTAATGGTTCTAGAATGACTTCGAAGGTCACAAGGTCACATGGCATCATCCCAATTTTGTTCATTTCAATCTTCTCTTTTCTTTTCTTTTCTAGCACTTCTCGGCTTGCTCACTTTCCTTCCCCTTTTTTCTAATTATCACTCTTTTCTTTCCTCTCATTTCTTACATCCAATAATTTCATCTTTTTTTTTCCTTTTCTCTTTTTTTTTTTTTGTTTTTTTGATTTTTTTTTAAAAAAGAAAATGATTCGATCGAACCCTATGTAGGTTCCCTACGTATCATGTCCCTCATGACTCAGATCAAACGTAGTTGCGGGAGATCGGGAATAAAGGAAACAAACTAACGTTCTCTTTTTTTTTCTTTTTTTTTCTTTTTTTACCTTAATGACTACTCTGATGAGAAAAGGAAAATAAAAGAAACAAATCTCTTTTTTTTTGAATTTTCTAGACTTAACGTTTTATAACCTATTAAGAACTCAAGCTTAACGAGCATATATATTTTTCTTTTTGAAACAAATACTCTATGGGAAATTATTAAGGAAAAATCCTAGAAGAGAAAAATATATTTTGATTCTTCTTTTTTTTTAGGAAGGAAATCTAAAGAATGAACCAAAGAAAGATATTTTGAATTTTCGTTTGATATCCCGAAAGAAAGATTTCGAACCAAGAAATGAAAAAGATAAAAAAAATATTTTTGGATTTCAGTTTGATTACCTAAGGGAGAAACTCTGAAAATACACCAAAGATAAAGTATGTTATTTTTTTTCTTCTATGTACAATGTCCTAAAGTTCTAGTGACAATAAAAAGAATTTTTTTTTTTTGCTTTTTATATATTTCCCAAAGAAGAACCTAAAAAGAAAATCTTTTTGGATTTTTGGAATTAATATCTTTAAGAAAACTTCCAAAGAGGTATTAAAAGAAAATTCGCTTTTTTTTTGAATTTTTAGTTTTAATATATTAAAGGAATATAAAAGCAATTTTTATTTGAGTTCTAGATATTAATTTCCTAAAGGAAAGCCACCTCAAACGATTTTTTTTAATTAATTTTCTAGAATTAGTATTCTAAAGAAAACTTCTAACGAAAATATATTAAAAAAAACAAAATCTCTTTTTTTTATGGATTTTTGATTTATAATACATTTTTTCCAAATAGAAAAAAGGAAGTACAATAACAAAAGACTCGACAAACTTAACTAGACTATGACAGACTCTAACATCACCTAAAAGACTCGACATTACTGTACAAAATTAGACGGTGAAACATGACATAAAAAGAAAAACAGACTCAAAACATAAAAAAATAATAAATAAAAAAGTCTCCTTAAGCAACTCCTGAATGAGCGATCTACAAAGTCCAATCGTTCGAAGAAAAAAGCATGATTTTTGAAGACATTTTGAAAAGAGTTGTGGACGAAGAAAAGAATCTACAAATTGAAGATTTCACAAGATTAGAGAAAAGAGAGCACCATGGTGGTTTCTTCATCTTTTTATTCTATCATCACATTAGTATAGTTCTATGTAATATCATCACAGAGTATGTTATAAACTCTGTGATGATCATAGAATGTTTAGTGTTAGCTAGTTCATTTTTTTTACATGCTTGTTAGTAGGTGAGGCTTTTTATTTGCCTCATTAGGATTAGTAAGGTAAAGTTTAGCTTAGTTTGTGTTGTGCTGGTCCTATGCCTTTGGAAAGATATCCAAATGGCCATGAGATTATATGCCTCGTGAGACCTTGCCAGCAGCTACACCATGATTCCTCTACATGAGGCTGCTATATGGGCATTGTGAGGCGCAGAGGAGTGATTATATGGCCAAGGCATAAAGGCAACACTACTAGTGCTATTGTCCCCCTTTCTTATACTTGTCATATGTGGTTCTTTCCCTTTTTTAGTAATAAAACTAGCCCTAGGCTCCTGCCTAGTGGATTTGCTAAAAAAAAAAGAATGAGCGATCTTGACTGGATGGTCCTAGGGCGTCTGTCATGCCCAAACTCCGGTAAGTAGATCCACACCTGTATGAGAAAATTAAGACCAAATAAAGTTAAAGACCTAAAGGACTATGTGAGACAATAACACACATGTTGGACACATGCAAGACATGATTGTGGCTATTTTTCTAAAATTAACCTATATGGCTAAAATGCAAGATTTGGCTAAGATCCCGCGAAGCCAAGAACCTAAGACTTAACTAAGAAGACCGGACCCTATGTGGGCTGCCTACGTATCCCGCCCCGAAAGACGAGAATCAGGTATGCGTAGTTCGGGCAGATTGGATACTATCGAGAATTAAAACAAAACAACTAATTTAGAGAAAACATATTTTTTGTCTTATTTTGGAAAATGATGAAACATGTAAACTCTTTATGGATTTTCTTTTTCTTTTTTTTTGATTTTTTTTTTTGGAAAATGATGGGAAAGTGCAAAATCTTTTTGGATTTTTCAATTTTTATTTTTTTGGTCTTTTTCTAAAAAAATGTGAAAGAAAAACATAACTGGGCCCTACTTGTTTTATTTTCACACTTCACCCTCTTTTCTTTCTCATTTACCCTCAACCATCATTGGTCCGCCAAATGACCTTTTTACCCTTGAAGAATGCAACATGTAGCACATAGGATGCATCAGAATGGTCTTTTATTTTTTGGTACACCTGTCCTAGACGGACCCAACCACTGTGTTGAGTCCCCTAAGTCAAATGCACATGATGCAAACAAACGTGCCTACTAGGGATCCGGCATGAGGTTATGTTATTCTAGGTTTAAACCTGGGTTGTGTTCTAGACTTGGCTTACCCGAGCGGACAGCTCGAGCCAAGGTGGGGGCAACGTACCGGGAGCAAGAAAGTCTACCCGGCCTTGTTGCTGACCCAAGCCCCGTTCTAATTGGTATGACTTCGAACAGAAAGTGGGCCACGCGTACGTGTGCACCAAATTTTACTCAGAAGGGCGGCGTAAATGGACCTTTTAATACAGTTCAAATAATATCAAAATGGTAAATAAACAACAATTAGCACATTAGGTTCGCAAAATACAGTAATATTAACAATAAACAAAGCCAAGTAACAATCATATTAAAAGCTCGAATTCTTGAACCTTGAACCAGAGATTCTGGGTTATGATCCCCAGCAGAGTCGCCAGAGCTGTCACACCTCCTTTTTACCATCCCGTGAGGGATATAAGGGAGTTTTTTCCAATTTAAGTGACAATCGAAACGGAATTATTTATTAAATTCAGAGTCGCCACTTGAGATAATTTATGGTGTCCCAAGTCACCGGTTTAAAATCTCGATTCATCAAGGTTGCTCAGCCATGCCATGGCTGTCGCTGGACTGTTAGCGATGAAACGGGGTGAGGAAAACAAGGAACGAGGTCGTTTTGGCCACGGCTGGTCGCCTGTCGTTTGGAGAGGAGGGGTCTATGTTTTGGGTTCTGCCACTAATCTTGTTGTCTGCTAGGTTAGGGTCTGTTTTGGGTGGAGATGGGGTGGTGCTGGAGTGACATGATGGCTATGAGGTGAGGTGATGGGTGGTCGTCGCTGGTGGATGTCGACGGCAGCGACTGTGTTGTGGTTGCTAGGGTTTGGGGTCTTTATTGGCTGAAGAAGATGAAGTTCGGGGGGGGGGGGGGTGTTCTCGATGGGTTCTGCGGCTCTCTAGCTCTATCTCTCCTCTGTATTAGGTTTTTTTAGGCTTTTATATTGTGTAGCTATAGGGTGCTGATGGGTTAAGGTTAAATTTGGGCCTTGATAGACTTGGGCCCTCTCTAAGACGAAATTGTGGTTAAATATGGGCCAAAATTCTCTTGAATTAGTTCAAAATTGGGCTTCTCAAAAATCTAGATTTCAGTAACTAAGGGCCTAAGTTTTCCTTATTTAAAATAGTATAAAGCATTTATAAAAATGTAAATCACTCCTAATTAATTAAAATAAACTATTAAGGATAAACCTAAAATGAAACTGTTTTTTTTTGGTATTTTTTCCAGATTAAAAATGACTACAAAACATTAATGAAACTATCTTTTTGTAATTTTCATTTTTTTGACAACATAAAGTAAAGGAGTCAAAATTAGTTGAAATAACGATATTAGGCGGCCTAAACTAAATATTTACATGATAAAATATAAAAAATCTTGGGGAGGGTCAAAAATCACATGTCTACACAACTTTCGCCGAAATGCTTCAAATTACCATACGTACCTCCAAATCCAAATCCGGATGCATGCCTAAGTCCAAAATCACAATACGAAGCTGTCGGAACCATCCAAACCCCATTCCGGAGTCGTTTACACAAAAGCCAAACTCCGGTCAACTCTTACCGCTTAAGCTCCCCAAACTAGAATCCTTCTTCCAATTTGACTCCGAATCATCCGGTAACTGAACTTGACCACGCACGCAAGTCGTAACACATAGTACGAAGTTCCTCAAGACCTTATGCCGTCGAACGGGATGTTAATTCTCAAAACGATCGGCCGGTTCATTACAAAGGAAAAATTGGAAGCCTGCGGATCAACCACAATTTCGTGTACGCATTATGATTTTTATATTAAAATGCTGATAAAGACTAAGTAGATACGAGTTGTGTTTTAAAAAAGCGTGGGCATAAGGCGGGAAATTTTATCTTACAAGGGGCGAGGTGTAAGCCTTGATGCGTAGGGCGAAAGCCCTATGGGTATCAACTTTTAATATTTTATAATTAATATAAAAAAAATTCATTAAGATAAAAAACTCAAGAAGAATAAAATTAGTAGGAAAATATTTTATATTTATTATAATTATGCTTACAAGTGCATAAACCTTATAAGAAATATTTTTTTACATTGCAAAAATAAAAAATACTATAGTTTTAAAGAAATTCTAAAACCAACAACTAACTTGGAAAGAAAACTAAAGAATACAACAAAAACTTGAAGGAATTTAAGTATAAAGAAAAAAGTACAAATGTGGAAGAGAGTAAGAATTAAAGGAATTTCTTTCTGTATTTTGTATTTCCCAGATAAAGGTCTAAAGTGTATATGTTACTCAAACGATAAAGAGAATTAATTATGAAATTAGGATAAAAAAAATTAAAAAATGTTGACTTTTGAGACTTTTAGTTTGAGAATTTAGTACAAGTTGGATATTTAAGTTTTAAAAAATATTGTTAAGCAATTTAGCCTCAAATTTGGAAAAGATTTCGAGCTTACGCCACAAATGAACGCCTAGGACATTGGGGCTTACGCTTAGGCAAACACCCAGAAAGTTGGGGCGTATGCTCCATGGTATTTATGCCCAACCAGTACGTCTCAAGTACATTTAGTACGCCTCGCCCAAAGGCTCGTGCCGAGGCTCATCCAGAAAATGCTTTTTAAAACAATAGATATGAGAAGTTTGCAACAGTGTGAATTTGACATTGTAGTTTATGTTCAATCAATAGACAATTATTATCATTACACTATGTCTTTAATATTTGTCGAACATATTTACATGAAAAAAGGAAGAAGAAGCGTAGGGTTTCAAGTGGATATCTTATAGTTTCGAAACAATTTACAAGTATTTTACAAGCTATATAACTATGTAAACTAATTATGTAACGAACTTGCTAGAGGCCACTCTCGTGGGATTTTCTCTATGTGATGACCCGACAAGTCATCTAGAGTTTAAATCTTAATTCTGTGTTTTGAAACCTCAATATCTTATTTAAGCCTTCCTCGATTTGCTTGCGCAGTCCGTGTCTTTTTCTGAAAGGCTTTTATGTTAAAAATTGATAAAATGTGAAATTTTATCTTAAAAATCTATTTGAGTTGACTTCGGTCAACAGTTTGAGCAAACGGATCCAGATCTGTATTTTGACGGTCCCGGTGGATCCGTATCGTAATTTGGGACTTGGGCGTATGCTTGGAATCGAATTCGGAGGTCCTTAGCTCGAGCTACCGCATTTTTGGCGAAAATTTAAAGTTTAAAGTTTAAAGGTTTAAAGAGTTTAAAGATTTGACCAAAGTATGACTTTATTGCTACAGAGTCCGAATTTGGTTACGGAGCTTGGTATATGTTCATTACTATATTTATGATTTGTCTGCAAACTTTGGTGAAAAACGGAGTTGGTTTGATGTGATTCGGATGTCCGGTCGTTAAGATATAAATTCTAAAGTTTCTTGAAAATTTCATTTGATTTGGTGTCCGATTTGTAGTTCTAGGTGTTACTTTGGCGATTAGATCGCGCGAGCGAGTTCGTATGAGGTTTCTGAACTTGTGTGCATGTTTGATTTGGAGTCCCGAGGGCTCGGGTTAGTTTCGAATAGGCTAGAAAGTTAATTTGGACTTAGAAAATAGATGGTGCTCTATTATTTTTGGTGCAGGCCTCAGACCTCGCAATAGCGATAAGGCAATAAACCTGTCAGGTCCGCAATTGCGAAAAGTAGCTGGGCACCATGGTTTCGCATTTGCGAACAGTTGGTTCGCATTTGCGAAGTAGTATTGTGGAGGGAATGGTTCACACTCTTGATCAAAGGATCGCTATTGCGGAGGTCCCAAGTTCGCAATTCCGAACAAAACCATCGTTTGCGATGGTAGCAGAGATGGGGAACCTTCACAATTGCGAAGGATTTCTCGCATTTGCGGTATTCGCAATTGCGAACCCCAGGTCACAATTGCGACATATGCGCCTGGACTTAAGATGGAAAAACGGGATTTTAGTTCATTCTTTCAAATTTTCAAACCTAGAAACCTTAGAGGTGATTTTTCTGACCCTTCTTCCCCAATTTGTTGGCAAGTGATTCTAATCTATTTTCTTTCAATTACCTATTACATTTTATAAGATTTCAACCTAAAATCTAGGATTTTCTTGGTAGAAATTGGGGATTTGAATAAAATTAGGGATTTTTGTAAAATTAGAATTTAGGCCTCTAATTGAGGCCGAATTTCAAAACAAATTGCACAATCGGGCTCGGGGGTGAATAGGTAATCGGGTTTTGATCCAAATTTCGGGTTTGGACCAAGCGGGTCCGGGATTGACTTTTGTTGACTTTTTCAATAATGACCTAAGTTTAACCTTTTTCATTCGTGGGTAGTTCCAAAGGCTTATTTTGAATCGTTTGGTTGATAATTTGCTAGATTTGGTTGGTTCAGAGGCTTGTTCGAAAGGCAAAGTCGTGGTTAAGCTTTGAGTCGATTTTGGAGCGAGGTAAGTGTCGTGGTTAACCTTGACTTGAGGGATTATGACTTGTTGCCTATTTGCTACATGTTTAAATGTTGGATACAACGTATATGTTAGGTGACGCGTACTTATGCATTGTTGTTGGGTTAAAACATGCGCGTGGGACTTGTGTCTTGTAATTTTTTTCTTTCTTTGATCATGATATCCATGCTTAGACCAGTTTATTACAAAATTGATCGTTCTTTTCACGTTTATGGGCTATTTGTGATAATTGAGTATTGTTTCTGAAGTTGAAGTTGGTATTGTGGAACCGTTATTGACGTAAGGTTTATTCTTGCTTATTCTATCTCCCAATTGTTATATGTTCATTGTTACATGGTAAGGGAGAGTGTTAAAGCACGAAGGGTGATACCATGCTGATTGTTATTGCAATTATTGATTAATACATAGTGAGGAAGAGAGCTAAAGCACGAAGGGTGATGCCGTGCCATATTTACTATTTCATGATGTAATTGAGAGTAAAAGCACGAAGGGTGATGCCGTGCCGTATTTACCATTTTATGGAGAGATTGAGAGTAAAAGGACAAAGGGTGATGCCGTGCCATTACTATTGTTTCAAGTTGAGGTTGAGAGTAAAAGCACGAAGAGTGATGCCGTGCAGTTTTTATTCATTATGGTTATCCCTTTCATTGGCTGAAGGTTTATTGACTGTTTCATGTTGTCATTCCCAGTTGTAGTTACCGTATCTTGTATCCCTTTCGCATTTCCTCTCCCAATAGTACATGTCAAATCCTTATTTGTTGTTACGTTGTACGTATATTTTCGTCTGTACGTGTTCAATTACGTGGGTGCCCTATTATAGCATCTTCACTACTCCATCGAGGTTAGGCTCAATGCTTACGGAGTACATTGGGTCAGTTATACTAATACTACACTCTGCACTTCTTGTACAGATTTTGGTACTGGTCTCAGCTGTACATGAGGTGCATCAGCTCGGATTAGTATTTGGAGACTCGAGGTAGATCCGCTGGTGTCCACAGACCTTGAAGTCCCTTTCCTCTCTCCCTATTTACTGTTCCTTTCATTCGACTGTTGTACTTATTTCAAACCCTATTTGTAGAAACTCTAGAAGCTCGTGCACTTGTGACTCCTGATCTAAGTTGTACTAGATGATTGGCTTATTATGCTATTTTGTACTTCATTTTAGCTTCATTTATGTCTGATTGGTTAAATTATTCAAAGTGTTTAAAATTGGTAAAAGAATTACTCTAACGTTGGCTTGCCTAGAACTGAAAAAGTTAGGCGCCATCACGGTCCTGAAGGTGGAAATTCCGCGTCGTGACAAGTTGGTATCAGAGCACTAGGTTTCCTAGGTCTCACGAGTCACGAGTAGGCTTAGTGGAGTCTGGAGGATCGGTACAGACACGTGTGTACTTATTTTCCAGAGGCTATGGAGTTTAGGAACAATTTCACTTCTATTCTTTACTGTCATGCAATTTTATTCTGTCATTGATAATTGAAGAACTTCTACGCATGTTCTCTCGCAGATGGCGAGAACACATACTACATCTTCAGCTGGACAGTAGCCGGAGCCCCCAGTGGCAGCTCCTACTAGGGGCAGAGGACGAGGCCAAGGCAGGGGTAGAGCTCAGCCTAGAGCTCGAGCAGCAACACCAGCAGTGGAGCCTCAGATAGATTTTGATGAGGAGGTTCCAGCTCAGACTGTACCTGTTGGACCAGCTCAGGTCCTGGAGTGGTTCATCGCCACCCCAGTGCTTTACGACGCTCTAGTCCGATTGATGGGCCTTAAGGAGAGTATGGCCCAAGCCGGTATATTTCCTGTGGCACCAGCCGTCTTTCAGGCTAGGGGAGGAGAATAGATTCCCGCCACTCACACTCCGGAACAGATGTCTAGTATCAAACTCTAGCAGCCCCGCCAGCTGGTGTAGTTCAACCGGTTATTGCGGCATAGGCCGGTGATAGGCTCGCCATTTCTTCTGAAGGCTTATTGAGATTGGAAAGTTTACAAAGCTCTTCCCAGTTCACTTCAGTGGTGCACCTTCTGAGGACCCACATGAATATCTTGACTGCTGTCATGAGGTGCTGCGGAACACGGGTATAGTTGAGACCAATGGGGTTGATTTTGCTATGTATTAATTGACGGGTTCCGCCAAGAGGTGGTGGAAGGATTATGTATCGACCAGACCAGCTGGGTCACCTGCTTTTACTAAAGACTAGTTCTCTCAGCTATTTCTAGAGAAGTTCCTCACTATCACACTGAGAAAGGATTACCGTAGGCACTTTGAGCGTCTCTAGCAGGACAGTATGACTGTTACTCAGTATGAGACCCGTTTTGTGGATCTAGCCCGTCATGCTCTTCATTTGCTTCCTACTGGGAGAGAGAGAGGGTAAGAAGGTTTATTGATTGACTCACTCACCCTATCAGGCTACAGATGGCCAAGGAGACCGGGGGTGAGATTTCCTTTCAAACGGCTGCTAATGTCGCTAGGCGGATCGAGATGGTTCTTGCACAGGAGAGAGGGCAGGGGTTTGATAAGAGGCCTCATCATTTCGGTGGGTTCAGTGGTGCCTCATTTGGAGGCAGGGGTACTTTTGGTAGAGGTCATCTTCCCAGGCTATTTCATTCAGCGCTCCAGGCATCCCATAATGCTTCAAGTGGTCGCGACCCTCATATGTCTCATTCCAGCTAGCCTATAGTGCACCATCAGCTCCTATTAGTTCACCTCCGCTCTAGAGTTTTCAGGGCGGTTACTTAGGTCAACACGGTCAGTTTTAGGGTCTGTAGTCACAGTAGTCGAGGTCCTGTTATACTTGTGGTGATCCGAGGCATTGCTAGATTTTGCCCTCGGGCACCGGGCATCTTACGGCAGCAAGGTTCTCGTGCCATGGTCCCGGCAGCGATTGCTTCACCACCCACTAAGCCTGCTAGAGGTAGGGGTTAGGCAGCTAGAGGTGGAGGTTAGGCCATTAGAGGTGGAGGTTCGGCCGCTAGAGGTGGAGGCTGGCCAGCTACGGCCCGTCCTAGAGATGTAGTTCAGAGTGGAGGGGCCCCGCCCTGATTTTATGCTTTCCCAGCTAGGCTTGAGGCTGAGTCATCTAACTCTATTATCACAGGTATTCTTCCAGCTTGCCATAGAGATGCTTCAGTTCTATTTGATTGGGGCTCTAGTTATTCCTATGTGTCATCCTATTTTGCTTCATATCTGGTTGTGCCTCGTGATTATTTGAGTGCTCTTGTGTATGTGTCCACACCTGTGGGAGATTCTATTATTGTAGATCGTGTCTTTCGTTCGTGTGTGGTTACCATTGGGAGTCTCGAGACTAGCATAGATCTTTTACTTCTCAATATGGTAGATTTTGATGTCATCTTAGGTATGGATTGGCTATCATCTTATCATGCTATATTGGATTGTCACGCCAAGACGGTGACCTTAGCATTGCCGGGGTCTCCTCGATTAGAGTGGAGGGGGACTTCTAGCTATTCTACCTGCAGGATTATCTCTTATGTGAAGGCTCGACATATGGTCGAGAAGGAGTGTCTAGCTTATTTGGCTTATGTCTGCGATTCTAGTGTGGAAGTTTCTTCCATGGATTCAGTACCAATTGTTCGTGAGTTTCCAGGGGTTTCCTACAGATCTGCCGGGGATGCCACCCGACAGAGATATTGACTTCTGTATTGATTTGGCTTCGGGTACTCAACCCATTTCTATTCTGCCATACCGTATTGCCCCGCCAGAGTTGAAAGAATTGAAAGAGCAGTTGCAAGATTTACTTGATAAGGGCTTCATTAGACCTAGTGTCTCGCCCTGGGGTGCACCCCTGTTGTTCGTGAAGAAGAAAGATGGATCGATGAGGATGTGCATAGATTACTGGCAGTTGAACAAAGTCACCATCAAGAACCAGTATCCATTGCCGAGGACTGATGACTTATTTGATCAGCTTCAGGTTGTCAAGGCTTTTTCGAAGGTTGACTTGAGGTCTGGCTACCATCAGTTGTAGATTAGGGCATCCAATGTCCCTAAGACAGCTTTTCGGATTCGGTACGGGCATTATGAGTTTGTAGTGATGTCATTTGGGTTGACAAATGCCCCAGCAGCATTTATGGATTTGCTGAATCGGGTATTCAAGCCTTATTTGGATTCCTTTGTGATTGTGTTTATTGATGATATCTTGATCTACTCCCGCAGTAGAGAGGAGCACGAGAAACATCTTCGGATCGTACTTTAGACTCTAAGAGACAGCCAGATGTATGCCAAGTTTTCAAAGTGCGAGTTTTGCTTGGACTCGGTCGCTTTCTTGGGGCACGTCGTATCGGCATAGGGCATACAGGTGGATCCTAAGAAGATTGAGGCAATTCAGAACTGGCCATGACCCATTTCAGCTACAGAGATTCAGATTTTCTTGGGTTTGGCGGGTTTTACCATCGGTTTGTGGAGGGGTTTTCATATATAATAGCCCCATTGACCAAGTTGACCCAGAAGGGTGACCCGTTCAGATGGTCAGACGAGTGTGAGGTGAGCTTTCAGAAGCTCAAGACTGCTTTTGACTATGACACCAGTGTTGGTGTTGCCCACAGGTTTCGAATCTTACACGATGTATTGTGATTCATCTCTTATTGGGCTTGGTGCAGTATTGATGTAGGATGACAGGGTGATTGCATATACGTCGCGGCAGTTGAAGGTTCATGAGAAGAATTACCCTATTCATGACTTAGAGTTGGCGGCCATTATTCATGCGCTGAAGATTTGAAGGCACTATCTTTACGCGTGTGTCATGTGAGGTATTCACGGATCATCGGAGTCTACAGAAGTTGTTCAAACAAAAGGATCTCAATTTGAGGCAGAGGAGGTGGTTGGAGCTACTGAAAGACTATGATATCACCATCTTGTATCATCCCGGGAAGGCCAATGTGGTGGCCGATGCCTTGAGTAGAAAGGCAGTGAGTATGGGCAGCCTTGCGTACATTTTAGTCGGTGAGAGACTGCTTGCATCAGATCTTTAGGCCTTGGCCAATTAGCTTGTAAGGTTAGATGTTTCAGAGCCCAGTCGTGTTCTAGCTTGCCCAGTCGCTCTGTCTTCCTTGTATGAGCGCATCAGAGGGCGGCAGTATGATGACCCTTATTTGCTTGTCCTTAAGGACACACCGCGACACAGTGGTTCCGAGCAAGTTACTTTTGGAGATGATGGATTTTTGAGGGTGCATGGTCGTATTTGTGTGCCCAATGTAGATGGACTTCATGAGTTGATTCTTGAGGAGGCCCATATTTCCCAGCATTCTATTCATCCGGGTGCTGCCAAAATGTATCAGGACTTGAGGCAGCATTATTGATGGAGAAGGATGAGGAAGGATATAATTGCATATGTAGCCTGGTGTCTAAATTGTCACAAGTAAAGTACGAGCATCAGAGGCCTGGTGGTTTGCTTCAGAAGTTATAGATTCTTGAGTGGAAGTGGGAGCGTATCACTATGCATTTTGTTGTTGGACTCCCACGAACTCAAAGGAAGTTCGACGCGGTATGTGTTATTGTGGACAGGCTGACCAAGTCAGCGTGTTTCATTCCTATGGCAGTTAACAATTCTTTAGAGCGGTTGGCTGAGATCTACATTTGTGAGATCGTCCGTCTTCACAGTGTGCCCGTGTCTAACACTTTTGATTGAGGTACACAGTTCACCTCGCACTTCTGGAGGACAGTACAATGTGAGTTGGGCATGCAGGTTGAGTTGAGCACATCATTTCATCCTCAGACGGACGGATGGACGGTTCGAGCGCACTATTCAGATATTGGAGGATATGCTCCGCACTTGTGTTATATATTTTGGGGGTTCTTGGGATCAACCCTTGCCACTTGTGGAGTTTTCCTACAACAATAGCTACCAGTCGAGCATTCCGATGGTTCCCTATGAGGCACTGTACGGGAGGCGGTGTCGTTCGGCAGTTGAATGGTTTGAGCAGGGGGAGGCTCGGTTGTTGGGTATAGATTTGGTACAGGATGCCTTGGATAAGGTCAAGATTATTCAGGATCGACTTTGTACAGCATAGTCAAGGCAGAAGAGTTATACCAACCATAGGGTTCGTGATGTTGTATTCATGGTCGGAGAGAGGTTATTGCTTCGGGTTTCACCCATGAAGAGTGTGATGAGGTTCGGGAAGAAGGGCAAGTTGAGCCCTAGGTATATCTGACCTTTTGAGATTCTTAAGAGAGTGGGTGAGGTGGCTTACAGGCTTGCATTGCCACCTAGTTTATCAGCAGTCCATCCGGTGTTCCACGTGTCTATGCTCCGGAAGTATCACAGTGATCCATCCCATGTGTTAGATTTCAGCTTAGTCCAGTTGGACAAGGATTCTACTTATGAGGAGGAGCCAGTGGCTATTCTTGACAGGCAAGTTCGAGAGTTGAGGTCAAAGAGTTATCCTTCGGTTCGAGTGCACTGGAGAGGTCAGCCGGTCGAGGGAGCTACTTGGGAGTCCGAGTCGAACATGCGGAGTAGATATCCACACCTTTTCACCAGTCCAGGTACTTTTCTATGTCCGTTCGAGGATGAACGGTTGTTTTAGAGGTGGAGAATGTGATGGTGGAGAATGTGATGACCCGATAGGTCATCTAGAGTTTTAAAACTTAATTTTGTGTTTTGAAACATCAAATATCTCGTTTTAGCCTCCTCGATTTGCATGCACAGTCCGTATTTTTTCCCGAAAGGCATTTAGGTTAAAAGTTGATAAAATGTGAAATTTTGCATTAAAAATCTATTTGAGTTGTCTTCGGTTAAAATTTTGAGCAAACGGACCCGGATTCGTATTTTGATGGTCCCGGTGGGTCCGTATCATGATCAAGGACTTGTGCGTATGCCCCGAATAGAATTCGGAGGTCCCTAGCTCGAGCTATTGCATTTTTTCGAAAATTTGAAGTTTAAAGGTTTAAAGAATTTAAAGATTTTGACCAAAGTTTGACTTTGTTTCTACCCCATCCCAATTTTTGTTCCGGAGCTTGGTGTATGTTCATTACTATATTTATGACTTGTCTGAAAATTTGTTGAAAGAAGGAGTTGGTTTGACGTGACTCGGACGTCCGGTCGTTAAAATAGAAATTCTAAAGTTTCTTTGATAATTTCATTTGATTTGGTATCCAATTCGTAGTTGATGTTCTAAACATCAATACCACACAAGAGGTAGGAGGGGTGATTTGTGTGGTACCCAATTTTCGTTCTAGAAGAACCTGGTTCTTCTAGGTGTACTAACTCTACTGTTTGCGGAATAATAAGTATATAAAATAAAGAACACAGAGATTTTTACGTGGAAAACACCTGGCTCAAAAGGTGAAAAAACCACGACCTACTACTCAATAGGATCTTCCCAAACTTCCACTAAGATCACTGAGCCAAAACAGCATTTACAAAACTCTTTGTAAACCTAAGGATTAACTCTAATCCCGTTGTAGCACACAACCTCAACTGTTGCGACAACTTCAAGTTAGCATATAACTTAAACACTCTAAGTACCTAATACAATTGCTTCTATGAAAGCTGAAAGGTACAAGTTTAAATCACCTACTACAATTGAACTAGAAATAAAGAAAGACACAATGGAATTGGTTCTTCTATCTCGTTCAAGTAGCTTCAGGAATGCACACTCAAATCTCACATAAATTGCTTGCAAAATTGCCTCGCTCTTTTGCTCTCAATTTAGTTTAACTTCTGCGTTTCTGCAATCCCTGTAAAAGAGAACAATCACTGTTATTTAATGAGTTAGTAATTAGAGTTTGATTGAGACTCAATCGCCGATCTTCCATCGAAGTTGAGTCCTTGAACAACACAAACTCCAACACTATCTTTTATCCGGATTGTGTTCTCTTCACATAAGGAGACTTTCTCTCCTTATCCAATATGCAATCTTTTCGATTAGATCAGGAGATACTGCTGCTTGATCAATGAGACTTATCTCGTTCACGTGCATCTCACATGTGTAGGTTGATCATCACTGTGCTTCACATGATGGACCTGGTCCATGACTGAGTTCATTTGTCATTCTTCAAAACTTCACCTGTTCTTGGACCAACACCCCGGCTAGGGGCAGAGGTCAGTTTGGGAGGGGACAGCCCAGCAGGCCCCCATATTCAGCACCACCACCTGCTCGGGGTGCTCCAGCACATCCCTATTTCAGCTCCATGCAAGAGAGTTCTTATCGCCCACCAGCTATTCAGGGTTCCTCTTGTGGGTATTCAAGTCCTCAGGGTTCTTTTGATTCTTATTTCAGTGCTATGCCGGAGAGTTCATACCTTCCACCGGCTATTCAGGATTCTTCCAGTGGGTCTATAGGCTATCAGGGTCAGCCATCAGGGTAGCAGGCTACCGCACGGCGGGGTTGTTTCGAGTGCGGGGATCTTGGTCATATAAGGAGATACTGCCCGGGCTTCTGGGCAAGGCAGTACATCAGGGTCAACAGCCTATGATTTCAGCACCGGCTGCCCTGCCACCTAGAGGTGCAGGGCACACTGGTAGGGGCCGTCCTAGAGGTGGAGGTCAGGCAGGGAGAGGTCCGCCAGCTACTGCTCAGTCAGGTAGAGGCCAGCCAGCCGGCGCTCCAGCCAGATTTTATGCCCTTCCAGCTAGGCCAGATGCATTGGCCTCAGATGCCGTCATCACAGGTATTATTTCCGTTTGTGACAGAGGTGCTTTGTTATTGTTTGATCCAGGGTCTACTTATTCATATGTATCATCTCTGTTTGCTCGTTTCCTGGTTATTTCTCCTGAGCCCTTGGGTACTCCTGTTCATGTGTCCACTCCTGTGGCCGATTCTGTAGTTGTGGATCGGATCTACCAATCCTGTGTTGTCACATTCTGTGTTTCGAGACTAGAGCAGATCTCCTGTTGCTTGATATGATCGATTTTGAGGTCATCCTGGGCATGGATTGGTTATCTCCGTATCATGCCCTCCTGGATTGCCATGCTAAGGCTGTTACTTTAGCGATGCCAGGGTCGCCAGGGTTGGAGTGGAAGGGCTCCACCGTTGATACATCTAGCCGGGTTATCTCTTTCCTGAAGGCTTGGTAGATGGCCGAGAAAGGGTGTTTGGCATATTTGGCTTATGTTCGGGAAACCATCGCAGAGTCTCCGACGATTGATTCAGTTCCAGTGGTTCGAGAGTTTGCCGATGTGTTTCCTTCTGATCTTCCTGGCATGCCACCGGATCGTGATATTGAGTTCTGTATTGATTTGGCTCCAGGCACCCAGCCTATATCTATTCCACCGTACCGTATGGCTCCTAAACAGTTGAAGGAGTTGAAGGAGCAGCTTCAGGAGTTGTTAGCGAAGGGGTTTGTTAGGCCCAGTGTATCACCTTGGGGTGCACCAGTGTTATTTGTGAAGAAGAAGGATGGGACTATGCGGATGTGCATTGATTACCGCCAGTTGAACAAAGTCACCATCAAGAACAAGTATCTGTTGCCTCGTATCGATGATTTGTTCGACCAGTTGCAGGGTGCTAGGGTGTTCTCTAAGATCGACTTGAGATCGGGTTACCATCAGTTGAAGATTCGGGACTCGGATGTCCCGAAGACTGCATTCCGGACTAGATATGGCCATTATGAGTTTCTAGTGATGTCCTTTGGCTTGACAAATGCACCAGCGACATTTATGGACTTGATGAGCAGGGTGTTCAGGCCTTATATTAATTCCTTTGTCATCGTCTTCATTGACTACATCTTGATATACTCACGTAGCCTGGGGGAGCACGAGCAGCATCTTAGAGTAGTGCTTCAGACCTTGCGAGAGCAGAAGCTATATGCTAAGTTCTCCAAGTGTGAGTTTTGGCTAGAGTCAGTGGCATTCTTGGGGCATGTTGTGTCAGGAAAGGGTATTAAGGTGGATCCCAAGAAGATTGAGGCAGTTCAGAGCTGGCCACGCCCTACTTCAGTGACCGAGATTAGGAGTTTCCTGGGGTTAGCAGGTTATTATAGACGATTCGTGCAGGGCTTTTCATCTATTGCATCACCTTTGACTAGATTGACCCAAAAGGGTGCTCCTTTTCGTTGGTCCGATGATTGTGAGGAGTGCTTTCAGAAGCTCAAGACAGCTTTGATTACGGCACCGGTTCTTGTATTGCCTTCCGGTCCAGGGATGTATACGGTATATTGCGATGCTTCACTCGTTGGCTTGGGATGTGTATTGATGCAATAGGGGCGAGGTATTGCATATGCTTCGCGTCAGCTGAAGGTTCACGAGAAGAATTATCCTGTGCACGATCTAGAGTTGGCCACGATTGTTCATGCTCTTAAGATATGGAGGCATTATCTGTATGGGGTGTCATGTGAGGTTTATACTGATCATCGCAACTTACAGCATTTGTTCAAGCAGATGGATCTTAATTTGAGGCAGCGCAGGTGCCCTGAGTTACTGAAGGATTATGACATCACCATCCTTTATCATCCGGGCAAGACAAATGTGGTCGCGGATGCCTTAAGCAGAAAGGCAGAGAGTATGGGTAGCTTGGCATTCATTCCAGCAGAGAAGAGGCCACTAGCTTTGGACATTCAGTCCTTGGCTGACAGACTTGTGAGGTTGGGCATTTCGGAGCCCAGTCGGGTTCTTGCGTGTGTGGTTGCTCAGTCTTCATTATTGGGGCAGATAAAGGCCCAGCAGTTCAATGATCCACATCTGGCGGTTCTCAGAGAGACGGTGCTTCAGGGAGGTACCTAGGAGGTTTTTATTGGCGAGGATGGTATTTTGCGGCTCCAGGGTCGTCTATGTGTTCCTAATGTTGATGGTCTAAGGGAGAGGATACTAGAAGAGGCGTACAGTTCGCGGTATTTCATTCATCCGGGAGATACGAAGATGTATCATGACTTGAGGCAGCATTATTGGTGGCGTAGGATGAAGAAAGACATAGTGGAGTATGTGGCTAGGTGTTTGAATTGCCAACAGGTCAAGTATGAACATCAGAGGCCGGGTGGCCTACTTCAGCAGATGCCTATACCAGAGTGGAAGTGGGAGCGCATTACCATGGATTTCATGGTTGGGTTGCCGCGGACTTTGCGAAGTTTGATTCAGTATGGGTCATTGTTGATAGGTTGACCAAGTCGGCCCACTTTATTCCAGTGGCGACTACTTATACAACAGAGAGGTATGCTCAGATTTACATTTGGGAGATAGTCCGGTTGCACGGTGTGCCTGTTTCCATCATATCAGACAGAGGCCCTCAGTTCACTTCCCATTTATGGAGAACTGTTCAGAGAGAGTTGGGGACCCGTGTAGAGCTTAGCACAACATTCCATCCTCAGACCGACGGGCAGTCCGAGCGGACAGTTTAGATTTTGGAGGATATGCTTAGAGCATATGTGATTGACTTTGGGGGACAGTGGGACAAGTTCTTGCCCTTGACGGAGTTTGTGTACAACAACAGCTATCAGTCCAGCATTGAGATAGCCCCATTTGAGGCTTTATACGGTCGGCGGTGTCGTTCTCCTATCGGATGGTTTGAGCCAGGTGAGGCTAAGTTATACGGTACAGATTTGGTGCAAGATGCCTTGGACAAGGTAAAGTTGATTCAGGAGAGGCTTCGCACAGCTCAGTCCAGACAGAAGAGTTATGCGGATCAGAAGGCGCGTGATGTATCATTCATGGTTGGCGAGAAGGTTCTCTTGAAAGTCTCGCCAATGAAGGGTATTATGAGGTTCGGGAAGAAGGGCAAGTTGAGCCTAAGGTTTATTGGCCCTTTTGAGGTGTTGAGATGAGTTGGGGAGGTTGCTTACGAGCTTGCTTTACCCCCCAGCTTATCGGGAGTTCATCCGATTTTTCATGTATCGATGCTTCGGAAGTATCATGCCGACTTGTCCCACGTGTTAGACTTCAGTACTATTCAGCTGGATGAGAGTTTGGGTTATGAGGAGGAGCCAGTTGCCATTATTGATAGACAGGATCGCCAGTTGAGGTCCAAGAGGATTTCTGCAGTGAGGGTCCAGTGGAGGGGCCAACCAGTTGAGGAGGCGACCTGGGAGTCCGAGGAGGTCATGCGGAGCAGATATCCACATTTATTCAGCAGCTCAGGTGCTTTTCTATGTCCGTTCGAGGATGAACGTTTGTTTAAGAGGTGGAGAATGTAATGACCCGACAGGTCGTTTTGCTTTTTAGAACCCCGTTCACTTAAATAAAACCTTCCGCGCTTGCTTCAACTAATTTACGACCTGCGGGGATGATTGGTTCGGGATTTGGAAGAGTTTGGGTTGAAATATGCTCATTTGAATCCTTAGGATTTTCTTAAAAGGCTAAGTTTGACTTTGGTCAACATTTTGAGCAAACGGACCCGAATTCGTGTTTTGACGGTCCCGGAGGGTCCGCAAGAAAATATGGGACCTGGGCGTATGCTTAGAATGGAATTTCGAGGTCCCTATCCCGAGTAATGAATTTTTTTTAGAAATTGTTAAACTGAAACTCTAAGGATTTAAAGAAACTAATTAATGATTGATCATGTTGGTATAGGGCTTGTATGTTGGTTCCGTAGCCCAGTACAGGTCCAATATAACATTTAATACTTGCCCGCAAAATTTGGTGTCAATCCGAGTAGTTTAAGGGTGTTTCGGCTCGTTAGAGAAAAATTAAGAACTTGAAGTTCATAAGTTTGATTCAATTGGATTTAGGGGGTGAGTCTTAGATTTAGCGTTGTTTCGGGCATTCCGAAGGTTCGAGTAGGTCAGTTTCATCATTTCAGACTTATCGGTATATTCGGGCGGGGCGCGGGAGCCCTGAGCATTAATCGGACGAGGCTCGAGTCATAACTGCACCTGCTTCTATCATAACCGCACCTGCGGTTGGTCGACCGCAGATGCGAGAACGCAAAAGCGGTCCACCTATCGCAGATGCGGCCCAGGGTAGGCCAGGCCAAAATCGCAGAAGCGGCTCCGCAAAAGCGGCTTCGAGACCGCAGAAGCGGTCGCAGCTCGCTTGGCCGGTTCCGCAGGTGCGTCTGATTTCTCCCAGAAGCGGGACCGCAAATGCGGTCCCATTCCGCAGATACGGAAATTGCTGAAGCAGTGATCTTCATTTAATACGGGTTCTAAGTCATTTTTGCCACTTTTCACTCCTCCATTGGCGATTTTGGGAGCTTTTGAGAGAAGACTTCAACCTAGCATCTTGAGGTAAGTTTATCCCACCTATTCTTAGTTTAATACTTGTGTCTTAGGTAGATTAAACACTAGAATTTAGGTAAAATCAAGGGGTTAGGGCAAAACCTAGGGTTTTAACAAAAGTTAGATTTAACTACGAAATTTGTTATGAAATGGATTAGAAATCATATATTATTGATCCTTAGGTTATAGAGAACAACTTCCTTCAAAAAATTTCGGAATCCGGGCACATGGGCCCGGGGTTGGATTTTAGGAAACTTATGTTAATGATTGGGAAATTTCTTAAATAGCAAGAATTCGATCTTGTGAGCTTATATTGACTAGTTCCTACCTCATTTAACTAGTTTGGGATCGTTCGGCTCCAAATTGAGGGTTTGGGCTCGTTCTTGGTATTGGAAGTGCACTTTGGAGCGAGGTGAGTCTCCTTTCTAACCTTTTAAGAGGGAATTGTCCCCATAGGTGTAATAATTGAGTAATTTGCTACTAAATGCGGGGGCTACGTATGCACTAGGAGACGAGAGTCCGTGCGTAACTACTATTACGTTAATTGTCCGTGTAGCCTAGGACTCATATCATGCTATATTTGTGAATGTCCCTATATTTTCTTGCTGATGTGATCACTTAGGATATGCTAGAGACTTGGAAAGGAATATAAGCGAATGTATACACTTGTTGGACGCTTGTATGAATTTACTTGGAGATACATGCGCATTCACGTGTTTTCATGATATTAATTGATATTTGTGGATCGGGCCGATCGCCTCGGTAGAAATAGATGCATCTATGGTTCGCGCCATTCGACCCTCTAGCAGTGCATAATTTATTTTCTATTGGATCGGGCCGTCGACCTCGGCATAATGTGCGCATGATATCTATGTGAAATCTTATCCATGACTTGTCCTGCTAAATACTTGAAATGTAATTGGTTGACGGCAAAATTTTTCAGAACATGACTTATTATCTCTTGCTACAAACTATTGATTATCTGTGATTCCCGTGCTTAGCATAACACCTTATCATATTATTTGACCCTAGTAAGTATCAAGTCGACCTCTTGTCTCTACTTCTTCGAGATTAGACGGGATACTTACTGGGTACATATTGTTTATGTACTCACACTACACTTCTGTACTTAATTGTACAGGATCTGAGGGAGGTACATCTAGCTATCAGTCTGGTGCGCGCCCCTGGTTCATAGTTCGAGACTTCCACGGTGAGATGCTCCTTTCCTGTGCCGTTCAGCAGCTTGATGGAGTCTTTCTTTACTTTTGCTGTCTATTCTATCTCGGACAGTAGGATAGTTTTATTCTTTTGTACATTTTCCTAGTTGCCCATTACTTGTGACACCAGGTCTTAGCACACACGTTAGTAGACTATTATTTTGGGGTTGTATAACTATTTTTGGCACATTACTGTTCATTCCTGGTTTGACTTTCTCTTAATGAATTGCTGCACTTATTTTGGTAAAAGTAAAAATGAGTACTTAAATATATTTCCATGTTGGCTTGCCTGACAATGGTGTTGGGAGCCATCACGGTCCATTTTTGAAATGGGTCGTGACAATATTATCGGGGAGCAAATAGGCTAGCTAACATGATCTATTACTTGGCCTGATTCCTTATGGTTCATGACCCACCTTATGGCCCATTCTTATTCCTTGCCAATAAAGAAACAACTCCAATTTTTCCATCTACCCAATTATAAGGATTTATTCAAGAACCAAGACTACATACATCACAATCGAAATAATAACTAATTAAAACAATTTAAATGAAAACTAAGACATGGTACTCAAACAACGTAGAATCACAAATCAACCAACACGCGCCCCAAGCTATCATAACACAATGAAATGAGAATGAAAATTGAGAAATGGACCTTTTATTGATGAACATAGCTAAAAATTGCAAATCAATCGGAATAACGAAGCGATAATCGTTGGACTGAAATGCTGAAATTGCGAACCGAAACCTCAAATCGGCACCGGAAACTCGAGCACAGACTTGGATAGAAAAACGTCATAAGCAAGCAAATAATTGCTATCAGGATGATCTTTTGGGATCACTTTCTCATCCACCCAGAAAACGTGCCACTTCGACCAGTCTATTGAATCAATATATGTATGGTGGCTCCACCAATTTCCTAAGAGACTTGATAAGTGAACCACCAGAAACAACAACAGAAAAAGAACCTCTCTCTTTGCAAAACTTCTCCGCTAAATCAGCTGTGTACTTCGCTAGAGAAACAGCAAGTTCCTCTTCAGAATCAAACACTTCAACTTTCCCTTTACTTTTCCATGTCACAATCTCAGCCGTTGATGATTTAGTTCTAAACTGAGATTTGGAGGAGTTTGTACTCAATACTGAGATTCTCCTATGTGAGCACGAGCAAAAAAGTGACTTGCCAATAATAGATGCAGAGGTCAACGGTAGAGATCGGCGGGTAGGAGAGAATCGGGTAGCTGAGATGCGCAAGTTAGTAGAGAGAGCGCCAGAAGAAGAGACTCAGCGCAGTGTGCACTCTATCATCATATATAGGAATGGGGAGTTTAGGTAGTGTCTAGGTCTTGAAAATGTGTGTTAGGGTGTATAAGAAGGGGAAGTGGGTCTTAGGGTTTGGGCTTTAAAATTGGGCCATCTCAGGGGACCTCTTCAATTAAGATCAAACAAAATTAGCCTCAAATTTCATACATTTTCTTCTAAAACAAGACTAAAAATACTACACCATTTACTAATTAATCCTACTTAAGTAGAAATGACTATTAAAAATAAAACTATCCGTTAAAACAAACCTATTTTTTTTGTATTTTTCAAATATCATACTAAAAGATAAAAATAGAATTAGATTAAAATCATTGCAAAATTAAAATAATATACCTGAAAACAAATTGGAACTATTTTTGTATTTTTGAATTTTATGTAAGGTAGATAAATTAAAAGTAATTAGATAAAATATTAATTAGCTAAATAAAAGAAAATATTTTTGTAGTTGTCATTTAGTGTGAAATAAAGTAAAAGAGTCAAAACTATTTAGAATAGCGATACTAAACCTAAACTAAATATTTACGCTAAAAATGTGTAAAATCTTGGGGAGTGTCAAAAATTACATGTCTACAGCTGCCCTCTTTGATTGGAAACGCGAAGAGTTTTCAGACAAAGAACGAGAAGACAGGTTTTTAGACCCGACCCTTATTTAGAGAGACCAAAAACTAAGAGAAAGGAGAATGTGACCGAGCCCTGGTATCTGAGCTGCCTACATATCCTTGGCTATAAAGGAATCAGGCCACGTGTAGTTCAAAAGTAGGAACTGTGATGGAGTATAACGAGGTGGAGAGCTGAGTGAGGCTCCGTCCGATGCTCTGGTCCGTGGTTCTGTTATTACATCAAAATCAAAATTAAAAAGACTAACTAAACCTACCAGCTACGAGTTACAAGATTCCTATCTATGAGTCTTCTGAAGCTTGATCTTGAGTCTTGGTTGGTTCTTCATGCGGACTCTGATCTGAATCTTGATGCTTGTTAGCTGTAGGTGCTCGTTCATTCCTTTTTCAACTTCTCGGATCAAGGAGGGACATGCAAAGCTTGTGACTTCAATCACGTCTTGAGTAGTCCACATCTTTTCTCCACTTTTGCACTTTGGATTCACTTTTTTTCCATTCTTTTATTCTTGATTGAGACTTCTTTTTGGTTATCTCGAACCTTTGTCGACCCGCATTCTTGAGGCAAGCTTCTGCTACTTGACTTGACAACAAGACTGGAGGTTGCCCCTATTCTTCAGGAGGGATCCTGCTGTCTCTGACTGAAACTTGAAATGAATTCCCTCGTTCTCCAGGTGGGCGCCTGCTAATGACTTAAAATTAGAAATGAATTCCCTTGTCCTCCAGGTGGGCGCCTGCAACTGACTTAAAACTTGAATGAATTCCCTTGTTCTCCAGGTGGGCGCCTGTTGCTGACTTTAAACTTGAAACTCTTGAAATAAATACCCTTGTTCTCCATGTGGGCGCCTGAGACTACAACAAAACAGATAAAACAAAAGAAACTTTTTCTGCCCCAATTTGGTACCAGGAACATCTGTGAGTGTTAATCGAATCCTGTTATCCAAAAGAGTTCTATGAATTTATAAGCTAAATCTCATTATCCAAGAAAGTCCTGAAAACTAAAATTAAATCCTATTATCTAGGAGGGTCCTGAAAAACTTGAAATTAAATCCCATTATCCAGGAGGGTCCTGAAGACTTGAAACTAAATCCCATTATCCAGGAGGGTCCTGAAAAACATTAAATTTAAATCCCGTTATCCTGGAGGGTCTTGAAAACTTGAAACTAAATTCCATTATCCAGGAGGGTCCTGAAAAACATTAAAATTAAATCCCATTATCCAGGAGGGTTCTGATTTTAAGAAAACTCAAGATTGGTAACTTAAGAAAACTAAAATTGACCCCCTGTTTTTTCAAATCCAGACTCCCCCCCCCCCCCTTTTTTTCAAATTATTATCCTAGGAGAAAATTCATTAGACTAGGTTTTATTCTTAGGAGAAAGATTCATCAGACTAAGATTTCTATCCTAGAAGAAAGTTCATCAGACTAGGTGCTTTTTTGGGTATCTTAGGAGAAAGATTCATCAGACTAAGACATTTATCCTAGGAGAAAGATTCATCAGACTAGGTCTTCTATCTTAGGAGAAAAATTCTTCAGGCTAAGATATTTGTCCTAGGAGAAAGATTCATCAGACTAGGGTTTCTTATCTAAGGAGAAAAATTCATCAAACTAAGATGTTTATCCTAGGAGAAAGATTCATTAGACTAGGTTATTTTTTTTTGTTATCTTAGGAGAAAGATTCATCATACTAAGACTTCTATCCTAGGAGAAAATTCATCAGACTAGGTTTCTTATCTTAAAAGAAAGATTAATCAGACTAAGACGTTTATCCTAGGAGAAAATTCATCAGACTAGGGCTTTTTTTTGTTATATTAGGAGAAAGTTTCATCAGACTAAGATTTCTATCCTAGGAGAAAGATTCATCAGACTAGGTTTTCTTATCTAGGAGAAAAATTCATCAGACTAAGATGTTTATCCTAGGAGAAAGATTCATCAGACTAGGCTTCATTTTTTGTTATCTTAGGAGAAAGATTCATCATACTAAGACTTCTATCCTAGGATAAAATTCATCAGACTAGGTTTTCTATCTTAGGAGAAAGATTCATCAGACTAAGATTTCTGTCCTAGGAGAAAAATCATCCGACCAGGTTTTCTATCTTAGGAGAAAGATTCATTAGACTAAGACGTTTATCATAGGAGAAAGATTCATCAGGCTAGGTTTTCTATCTTAAGAGAAAAATTCATCAGACTAAGATTTATTACGAGAAAAATCCATCAGACTAGGATGTATTACCCTAGGAGGAAAATGTAAAGAGCAATGGCATGATTTTATGCATATTAACTGATGTTTTAAACGTCAATACCACACAAGAGGGGGGGGGGGGTGATTTGTGTGGTACCCAATTTTCGCTTATCTGAACTATAGAAGGACCTAGTTCTTCTAGGTGTTCCAACTACTGCTGTTTGCAGAATAATAAATACAGAAAATAAAGAACACAGAGATTTTTACATGGAAAACACCTAGCTCAAAAGGTGAAAATACCACGACCTACTACTCAGTAGGATTTTCCCAAACTTCCACTAATATCACTGAGCTAAAACAGCATTTACAAAACTCTTTGTAAACCTAAGGATTAACTCTAATCCCGATGTGGCACACAGCCTCAACTGCTGCGACAACTTCAAGTTAACTCTAACTTGAACACTCTAGGTACCTAATACAATTGCTTCTATGAAAGCTGAAAGATACAATGTAAAATCACCTACTATAATTGAACTAGAATAAAAGATAGACACTTGGAACTGGTTCTTCTATATCATTCAAGTAGCTTCAGGATTGCACATTCGAATCACACGTAAATTGCTTGCAAAATTGCCTTGGTCTTTTGCTCTCAATTTAAGTTTAACTTCTTCTTGTGTGCATTATTTTTTTTTTGACGAAATTTTAACTTTTATTCCATCAAAAAAGTCATTACAAAACTAGATTAACGCTGACCGTTAATCTCTCATATCAATTGTATTTAAAAAAACAAGTATATCTATACTAATTCATTTCTACTTCTATACTACGGCATTTTATTCACAGTTGCCAATCCTTGACTCCATTTGATGTTCTTTCGTCCTTGAATATGTATATGCATTGCAATTTCCTTGCACACTCTATCAGCATCATATCTTCCTTTCTCAAATCTGATCATATTCCGTTCTCTCCATATGCAGTAGACAACCATTGCAAAGACTGCCATGGTCATTTCTGCAACACAATCTTTCTTCTTTGCCACACTACTTATCCAGTTCACTTCCTGTTCCCAGTTTTGAATCTGCCTTCTGTATCCTAACCAATTGAGCATTCTTTCCAACAATGTTCTTGTATACTGATATTTAAAAAACAGATGCTCAAAGTTTTCCTCATGCTGTCCACAGAACACACATTCTGCCTGCACTTGTAATCCAAACTTTGCAAGTCTGTCGACTGTTGCTAGTCTCTGATTGATGGCTAACCATAGATGGAATTTAAACCTTGGATGAACTTGTGAATGCATATGAATACTCTTCCATTCCACTTTACTGAATTGAGGTTGAAGTTGCACATATGCCTTGTTGATCTGGAACTTGCCTTGTTTCTCAAACTCTCTCAGAATTGATGCAATGTCTGTTTGGTTTGTCCTCATCTTCAGTACATCTTCCTTTATTTCAATGATCTTCCTCACCACCCATGCTGCATTTTTTGGTACATCTATGTCTTCAATTCTTCTATTTTTTATGTAGTATATGTGAGCCCATCTAATCCATAGTGTATCCTTCTTCATAGACAACGCCCATAAGTGTTTCATCACTGCAGCTTTATTCCAGGTTCTCATGTTGATCACATTCAACCCCCCTGTACTTTTAGGTTGGCAAATTGTGTCCCATGCTATAAGGGCTTTCCGAGATATTTCAGTTGCACTTGTTGATTAATCCCAGTCATATATATTGAGCTTTTCTCCACACTTGCTTGCAATCCTGATGCTTTTGAGAACTTGTCAAAAATATTTTGTGTTGCTTGAATAGATTTTGTGTCTCCCCTGTAAAACATTAAGAGATCGTCAGCAAAACATATATGTGTTACTCCCAGTTTCTTGCATTTAGGATGGTATTTGAACTCCTTCTGCTTTTTCAAAGTATTCATCTCCCTCTGCAAGTACTCCATTGCAATTACAAATAGGTAAGGAGACCTAGGGTCTCCTTGCCTTATCCCTCTCTTAGCAGGAAAAGGTTTTGTGAGTCCACCATTGAGTGTCAATGAATATGACACTGTTGTCACACACTCCATAATCCACCCAATGCACTTGTAAGGAAATCCTAGCTCTGTAAGCATCTGCTTTAAAAACTGCCAGTCAAGTCAGTCATATGATTTCTTGAGGTCAACTTTGAGGATGCACCTTGGTGATACTCCTTTCCTGTTGTACCCATTGAATAGTTCATGACTAAATAGCACATTATCCACTATGTTCCTCCCCTCTATAAATGTTGATTGTGCTTTCCCAATGAGACTGTCAATCACTTTCTTTATCCTTTTTGTAAGAATCTTTGCAATAACTTTATACACTGTAGTACAACAAGCTATTGGCCTATAGTCCTTCACTGTTGTGGGATTTGAACCTTTGGGAATCAATGTTATTGCAGTGAAATTCCAAGCTTTCTGCATTTTACTTATTCTGAAGAAGTAGTCCACTACCTCATATACATCATTCCTGACTTCTTGCCAATGTAGCTTAAAAAATTCAACTGGAAATCCATCCACTCCTGGTGCTTTGTCATTTGGCAGATCCTTGATTGCTTCATCTATTTCCTCATGTGTTACTTTCTTGATTAACTCCACCTGTTGGTTCATTGACAAACACACTCCTTATTTGATGATCTCTGCATTTGGGCAAGGTTTGAGCCCAGTGTCTGTCCCCATGAGCTGCTTGAAGAATTCAACAAATTCCTTCTCTATTTCTAATGGTTCTGTGACTCTTATCCCTCCTGCATTGTATACAGAAGATATAGCATTCCTACTTGCTCTCATCTTCAATTGAGCATAGAAATACTTTGAGTTTGAGTCTCCACAATCTATCCAATTTACTCTCGACTGAACATATTCTAATTTTTGTCTTGTTTGATTCAGCCTTCTCTCATAGCTCATCATTTCCTGTTCAGATCTTTTGACTTCATCTTTAAATCCTGCAGTTTCCTCCATATTCTTTCCATGGGATCACAGTTCTTTCTCTGCAACCATAGATCCACAACCATAGGTTTGAACTCTCTATGCTCCATTGTTACCATGTACATTTTAAAAGGTCTGTTATACATATTCTGCCTTTTCCATATCTGGATCACTATAGGGGAATGATTAGATATTCCAGGTTCCAAACAATCAGCTTCCACATGTCCATAGTCTCTGATCCACTCAAAGTTTCCAAGCACCCAATCTATTCTGCTGTATACTCTATCAGTTGCTTGTTGTTTGTTGCACCAAGTGTAAAAATAGCCTTTTGTCTTCACAGGAGATAGTTGCAGTGTATCAATACATTCTTTAAAATCCTTTATCTCATTCATAGTGACTGGTTGGCCCAGTCTATCATCTGAACATAGCACAGTATTAAAATCACCACTTATGATCCATGGCATTTGAATCACACCCCCCATTGCTTCCAGTTCTTTCCATAATCTAGTTCTCTCTTGAGCTTTGTTCCTAGCATATACCACTGATAGCATGATCTGCCTTCCATTCGTTGCATCAGTTACCTTACAGTGGATACATTGCTCTTGAACTTGCACTACATCCACTGATAGGTTTTGTTTCCAAATCACCCATATTCTACCATTTTCTGCCTGCTCATAATTGCATTTGTATCCCCAGTCCTTTGCTATTTTGTACAGAATTTTTTTTGGACTTTTTTCTTTAACTTCTAGTTTCCTAGACATCCTAAGACATCAATCTTATTCTTTTGCAAAAAGATTCTCAGCTCTTTTTGCTTATGGGGCTTGTTAAGCCCTCTTATATTCCATGTGCTTATTATCATGGTGGTGTTGTACGCTCTCCTCGCACCATTCCTCCTCCCTCGTTCTATCTTCATGTGACATTTCTTTCAGCACTGCAAATCTATTAGCTTCTTCACTTTTTCTCTGGTTGCTCAGGAAGTAAGCCTGTTTTTCATTTTCCTTTGTATTTATCACCTTTTTTCCTCTTTGGTCTGCTAGACTGTGATGTGGTTGTTGTTCATTCTCCACCTGCTCTTGTACCACATTGGCCATTTCATTTGTCTCCTCTTGTGCTTGTTGTTCCTTTGGTTTCCACTCTTGTATGATTCTGTTCCTTCTTCCTCTATTTCTTCTTCTAGGCAATTGGAATTCTTCATTCTCCTCTTTCTTATTTATCTTCCAGCATTCAATCAATTCATGCCCAAAGTGCTAGCACTCAGAGCAAAATTTTAGCCTCCATTCATACACTATTTCATGCTGCTTCATACAAGTTGGAGTAATGATTTCAACTGTCTCCACTAAGGGTTTTGTAATGTCCACTTTCACAAGTATTCTTGCAAAAGAAATTTTCCCTAATTCAGCTGTGTATCTGTCTGTATACATAGGCATTCCCACAGCACTTGCCACCTTACTTAATGCATCTGCTGTCCAGTATCCAACTGATAAGTTAGGCAATTGTATCCACAATGGTATAGTCGTAATACACTTAGGATCAAAGTGAAAATCTCTTTCCCAGTTTTGCAAAATCAGTGGTTTATTATGATATGTATATGGCTCTGCCTGCATTATAGCTTCCTTATCCTCCCTTTTCCCAAATCTGAAGACATAATATCCCTCTTGATGATATAATACTTGAGGTTTATCTACAAAGTCCAGATTGTTTCAATGTAATTTATCATCGATTTCTCATATGGTGTATCCCCAAGTACATACCCAATTACAACATTGTCCCAATACTCATTTAACTCATTCACATCTTCTTCTTCAATTTGTATTACTAGCTTACCTTCTCTGTGGCTTGGTGGTATATACTCCAGCTTCAGCCCCATTTGTGATTTCCAATTCTGCGTTCGTACATCTTTCGCATGTTCCATTCTTTCCTTCATCTTCTCTGCATTTCCCAGATCTAGATCTACTCTTGATGACCCAGCTTCTGAGAATTGAAGCCGCTTAGGACTCGTAGGTAGATGGTCCTTGCTCTTCACAGCTTCACTCATATTTTTTCCAGAATCACTGTTCCATTGCTTACTGTTCATACCCTCTTTCTCATCTAGGTCAGTCTCCTCTGCAATTGGCTGGAAACCAGTTGGCAAGAAGCTCCC